>NW_018393597.1:0-4493 GCF_900095145.1 Mus pahari | reverse complement strand
TGCTTCTCTGTTGTTCCTGCAAGCCCAAAGAGGAAATCCCCATCACTTACCTGGAGCTCCTTCCATAGAGGCTCTTCCAAGCTGAGAGACAGAGACAGAGAGAGAGAGAGAGACAGAGACAGAGACACACACAGAGAGAGAGAGAGACAGAGAGACAGAGAGACAGAGAGACAGAGAGAGAGACAGAGAGAGAGAGAGAGAGAGAGAGAGAGAGAGCTCTGTCAAAGGTCTAATTGCTTATAAAGGAAGTCTAAGGCTGGAGAGATGGCTCAGTGGTTAAGAGCACTGACTGCTCTTCCGAAGGTCCTGAGTTCAAATCCCAGCAACCACATGGTTCACAACCATCCGTAAAGGAATCCGACGCCCTCTTCTGGTGCATCTGAAGACACCTACAGTGTACTCAGACATAATAATAATAAATAAATCTTTTTTAAAAAGACGAAAATGAAGTCTAGCTCCTCCCACACACCCTTGGCAGGCTGAGCCATGTCACTGTCATGGGATTTCTCTGCTCAGGGATTTTTTTTTCACCCCCTTTTCCCTGGCATTGGGCACATGGGTCAGAGTGGGAAGTCCTTCCCAGATGCAGCTGACTTTTGCCGAGGTGACATTTCTATGTGCCATGCCTGTGGGGACAGGAGGGTTCTGGAGAGGTGTTGGCACTGTGGACAGCTCCTGTGTTGTTTCACCAAGGCTGCAGGCTGAAGCTGGAAAGAAGTGGTTGCCACACTGGACAGCTCCTGTGAGGCCTGCAGAGTGAGATGTAGTACATCTGCCACATTAACAGGAGCCCCCATTTTTACAACTCCTGTGGGACTTTTTTTTTTTTTTTCGGTTTTCAAGACAGGGTTTCTCTCTGCATTGGTTACTTTCCTGTTGCTGTGATAAAGCATCATGTCCATATCCAAGGAAACTTCTAGAAGGTTTATCTGGGGATTAGGGTCCCAAAGAGTTAAGAGGCCATCACATCACAACAGCTAACACCAGGCATGGCAGCAGGAACAGCTGAGAGCTCACACCTCCAACCATGCCCCAGTGACAGACTTCCTCCAGCAAGGCCACACCCCCTAAGCTTCCCCAAACAGCACCAACTGGGGACTAAGTATTCAAATGACCAAGAATATGGGGACATCTTATTTAAAGGACCACAGTAACTGACACAGACAGTGACACCCAAGCTCTCAGGGCAAAAATGGGACCTTCCAGGTGTAGTGCCAGGGAAATGTCAGTGATCCCCCAAAACCAGACAGCAGCCGATCTGATGTAATCACAGTAGGGCCCTTTTATTTGAGCTAGCTCAGGCCAGTGCACCTCATCATGCAGGACAGTTTTGGTGAAGAGGAGTCCTAAATATCTATCAGGGCAAGGCTTTATAGTAAGCAACAAGTGGAGGGTGATTGTGCAAGCATCTCATTGGAGAGCTACTGTGGCCTTTACATAATTGGTTGGTGTTGGGAGTCATATCTTAAACTTAATTCTGCTTCCCAGTATATTGTGGTCGTTAGACTGAGGATGGGCTTGGAACCTGGAGACACAGGTCTTCTGGAGGTATAACCTGGAGTCTCAGCTTTTCTTGGGGGTGTAACCTGGAGTCACAGCTTTTCTTGGGGGTTATCCTAGAGACTGGAGCTAGACTCCAGTTTTGTTGGGAGGTAACTTGGAAACTAATTCGAGGTACCAGGCTGTTAGTTTGCCTGAGTTCAAATTCTCTAAAATGGAATGTGAATGTAAAAGATTTGGCCTCTCGCAGGTGACAGGTGGCTGACACTGCCACAGGTGGGACCTGGGCAAGAAGGCTTGGTTCTCCAGAGTTGCCCAAGGCAATGCCGGTACCTATCTGGCCAGGAAATGCTTTTTCTAATGTCATGGAGAGCATCTCTTGAATCTGCCAAGTCCAGGAATGAAGGAGCTTTTGAAAGGAAGTGTTCAAACACCATGGTCTCCAAGGGGACCATAAAGATAGCTCAGAGAATTAAGGTTCTTGCCACCAAGCTTGGCTCCCTGAGTTTGATTCATGGAAGCCATATGGGGAATGGAGACACCTGCCTCCTGTAAGTTATCCTCTGAGCTTCACACGGACATCATGACATGCACATCCCTACACATAATTATTAAATCAATGCACTAAAATTCAAAAGGAACCATGATGGTTTCATATTGAAGGTCATGGAAACACATATGTATAGGGACACCTATGTATAAGGACACATATGTAAAAGTTGTGTCCAGTTTTACCTGTGTCCAAAACACACATTGTGATGAGAAGCAGCCAGGAGGATTGAAGGGCATCCCATGCCAGGATAATCACAGAGATTTTAAACTCTTTTACGTGTTATGAGTTTATACTATTGCTTTATGTGTACTGTGTGTGAATGAGGGCACTCCCCAGCTGTGGTGTGTGTTGGGGGCACTGGGAGTCAGAAGACAACCTTGGGGATCCAGTTCTCTCATTCCAAACTCAGGTGGTCAGATCAGTGGCAAGCACCTCTACCTGAGTCACCTCACCCTCCCGATGGGTGCCACTGCCCTGTGGGCACTCAAGTCACTGAGCCACATTCCCTATTTTTGAAAACCAGACAGCAGACAACAGCTCTCTGTTTTTGCAAAGGTCCTTACTAAAGCTTTAGGAGAAAGGTGGAATTTGAGACCATCTGTTGAAATATAACGATGGGGGGGCATACAAGAAGCACTTTGGGAACACAGCCCTCTGATCTGAGGACATAAATCTAGAAGAACCAGCTCTGAAGAGGAAATCCCGGTTTCCTTGGGACTCAGATGTGTCCTGTGATTATTTTTCTGGAGATTCTCTTATGGGAGGATGTTTTTACAGAAGCAGACCCGTGTTGTTTTTCTGGAATCTGCCTGGAAAAGGGGCATGCAATGTTTGCTAGAGCGTGAGAGATGCCCTTTTGAGAGAACATACATTGTTACAAAACAGGTATGAATATAACCCAACCGACCACAGACAACACTGTGGGGCATTGGTTCACCTTGCCACTCTTTGCTGGTCTTCATTGGGTGTTGTCTCCCCCAGCCTGGAAAGGCTGACTTTGCCCTTGCTGCCACTGAGCCAGAGACCACCTGGAGTGGGGCCTTCAGACCTAAATGGCTCTATTGTTCCACACCTGCCTGCTCTTCTCCAAGACAGTACTACCTGCTGAGAGACTCTTGAGATATTCCAGGGACAGCATCCTGAAGATCTGCCTACAGGCTTGCACCTGTAGGACAGGCACCAAGAATGGATTGGTGGGGGATGGGCCTCCCCTCTTTATAAGACTCTTAGTAAAATTTAAGAAGCCTTTAATCATGTCTCAGCATCCATTATTTCTCTCGCTGTTTTCTCCCATTCAGCCTCTGCCTCCCACCCAGGAACCCAGTTAGTATGGCCGCAGGAGGCTACAGGTGGCATCCGAACAGTGACCTGAGTACGGGTGGATCAACAGAGAGAACACTGTCTTGGTAGAGCTCTACAAGAAAGATTAATAAGAAGATGTATCTGGCACAGTGAGTAACACTTTGTATTCATGCTGGCGCTGGCTTAAAACTCCATCTTTTCAAAATTGTTGCAGTAGGTGCAAAGTGATGCAGGCTAGACTGAGTCAGCGTTGGCCCAGCGCTGATATCAGCCAGGGGTTGACAGTGGAAAATGGGAGTGAAAAAGAAAACAGGCATTTGTCTGCAGTCAAGAACTGCATCAGGGGAGAGGAATAGGGCTTAAAATATAAAATAAAATAAAAATAGTAAAATTCAAAAACAATAATTAGGAAAAGAGAGATATCAAGAGAGAAGGAAAATGGGTTTTAGAACTCTCCTAGGAACATAGTGAAATCCGGAGACGTCCGGCCTTCTATCTGTTGCAGGAAACATTCAGATTTGGTTACATAAAGTTCTTTACCGTCTATGTATTGTCTGTGTTTGGCGCATCAATATACGTCCACGTGTCAATTTATGTCTGTCTTTGTTTTGTTGTATGAATGACTGTTGTTTCTTGTTTCGTGTTAAAATGGTTAAAACTTTATCTGCTGGCTTTCCATCTCAGATTCAGTCAGTTTACCCAGCGGAGGTTGACTTAATTTGCCCTGCACTGTAGCCAGGAGTGACGCACAGCAAGGAAGCTCCTGTGAAAAACTGTTTTTTAAAAAAGGGGGTCTTAGCTCTAAGGCAAAAAAAGGCTGATGGTTTTTTCCTAGAAAATTCTCTACAATTGGGTTCAGCAAATGACAAAGTGCTTTTTATGTTAAAAATATAGTTATAAAAAGTAAAATTCTTTGATTGGTCTAAATTTGAAAGATTCATGTAGCCACTTCATTTGGTTTTTGACTGGTCTTATAGGTGTAAATGTGTTCTGCATGTCTTGGTCATAGAATATTGGCTTAAAAACTATTGGGTATGATCAAAAGGGTGTAACTGGTTACAAGAAGGTTAGCTTTAAATTGATAAGTCAGGATTGGAGTCGTTTTAAGTAACAACACGTGGCAAAAACGAGCTCAGAA
>NW_018393596.1:0-4545 GCF_900095145.1 Mus pahari | reverse complement strand
CCAGGCGAACACCCCTCCTGGGCAGGAGAGGCGCAGGACGATCGGGCAAAACCATCTACTCTTAACAGCAGCAACACAAGAGCTATGACAAATACAAACTCACATGAGAAGCATCATTGCTGGCCAAGCCTTTTTCAGCTGCTTTATTGAAGTATAATTTACATACTAAAAAATCCATTTATTTTTAAGTGTGTAATTTAATGATTCTAAACAAATTTTCCCCTTTCTTCCTTTTTTCCCTCATTTTCACTACTTCATATGATTTTGAAGTCTATTAACATACAGTAGTGAATTCAGCAGAAGTACCAGTGTGGGATGCAGCCAAGTTCTTGATTCAATAAGTTAACAAACACAGTGAC
Source organism: Mus pahari (assembly GCF_900095145.1). Taxonomy (NCBI): domain Eukaryota; kingdom Metazoa; phylum Chordata; class Mammalia; order Rodentia; family Muridae; genus Mus; species Mus pahari. The sequence continues at coordinate 4,186 of NW_018393596.1, read as the reverse complement.
TGAATCTCCCAGGTCAAACCACTTGGGAACATTGGTTTGGCTCTTAGCTTGCAGCTTCTAGACAAAATGCTTAAAGAATTAAGCCATGGTTTCTCATACATCAAGTCTGGACCTGACCGGTCAGTGTCACTAATGGGTCTTATTCATGTCAATTATTTTCACCACTGTTACAAGATGCCTAACAACTGAAATGGAAGATAGGTCCATGGACACATGAATATGAAAAGGGCATGAAGGAGTACAATTGTTCAACTCATTGGGAACCAGCAACCATCAAACAGGAAGAGACCAAGGAAAATAAACACCCTCCAAGAAGTGTTCCAAATGACCAAGTTCCTTAACAAGTTTCTCACCCTTTCCATATATACCCATCAATAGATTAACTCGTTGACTAAATCCCTCATTGTCCAAACACTTCTCAGAGTGTATATTGTAGTACCTATGAACATTGTACTGTGGACCAAAGCCTTCAACAAGACCCATGACTGACATCTCAAACCCATTTCACCATGACATTCTTTATGCGACACAAAGAGATAGGATCCATCTATCTCTTCAAGGATATCTCTGTCTAGCAGTTCTAAAAGGACAACCTCCAGGCCAACAGCATCAGCAACCCCAGGTGCTTTTATAAATATGCACTAAAGAAGAAAAAAGCAATTAAATTTTAGGGTCTTGGTCCCCATCTGTGCATTTTAAACACATAGGGCAGGGCCAGAAGTTTAGGTCAGAAGTCTAAACTTCACCTATAATAGAACTAACTGTGAAGATTTCTAGCCATCTCCTGTTTCGTACTGGTACTTAATCACACCAAGTTTGCATTAAAGCATATTATCTGGGATGGGATACTGCCAGCAGTTGGTTAAAAAACCCACTATGTGTTGGCTTTTACATAAAATGAGACATCTATAATATAGACACACACGTACATATACACATACTCACAGAAAGAGGCAAGAAGCTCATTCTTAGGAATGCTCAAGGAAGAGGGAATAGAAATCTTGTTTGTTTGTTTGTTTGCTTGCTTGCTTGTTTGTTTTTTGAGTCAGGGTTTCTTTGTATAGCTCTGGCTGTTCTGGAACTCACTTTGCAGACCAGGCTATCTTTAAACTCAGAAATCCACCTGCCTCTGTCTCCCAAGTGCTAGGGAAAAAAAGCAGTACACAACCACCACCAGGCTGAGTAGAAATCTTGTTAGGCACAGAGGTCAGTGAGAACCAGAGCCAAGCTGTGTCTTCTCTGCATGAATGGACCACTACACTCAATAACTCATAGCCACTGTGTCTGTCTGCACAAAATCAGGCCAGTCTGCATTCCATCGTGGAGTGGGAGGCCCTCACTATCCCTCATTCCAAATCGAGCAGGTATGGACAGTTGAGGGGAGATGGAGAGTCAGTTTTATCAAAGGTATGATGGGTGATACATTGTCCATGTTCTAGTGGTAGCCCCATGTCCAAGAGTTTATGGTCAAGACAAATGACTTGAGTGTTCTGTAACAGAGAGGAGAAAAGGATATGTGAATTTGGGAAGAGGAAATAGATGGGGATGGATCTGGGCCTGTGAGGAGTTAGGAAGAGAATTGGAAAGTAAATTTCATCAAAATATATTGTATGAAGATCTCAAGGAATTAATAAAAGTGGTTATTAATATACCACATCTGTACTGAACATATACAGACCACTTTCTTTGTCATCTCCTAAATAACAACTCCTTGTATAGCAATTCCACTGCATTAAGATGAACCAGCATTAAGATGGACCAGGGTTAAGGCCAAGTATGTGGTCATACATTCACCTACAATGTCAGTGCTTACTATGGGGAGGGGCAGAGATAGTGAGATGACTGGGACTTCCTGATAGCCAGTCTCACCCCTTGCTCAGCAAGAGACACTGTCACAAGGGAATAAATTGGGGAGTGAAAGAGCAGAACACACTATACCCTTCCCTAGCTTCTGAACTTAGATGTACCGGTCTGTATGACCACACACACAAATATGATTAAAGTATCCAAGAGGTTACTTTGTATAAATTATATGCAAATACAATATCATTTTAACATAGAGATCTGAGGACTTTTATATCATTATGGGTCCTAGAGTAAACTCCCCAGATATAGAGGGTGGGTATATCATCTTTCTGTGCAAAGGAAACCTCAGGTAAGAGTGTGTATCAGTGACTCCACACAGCTTTGCTCCTCTCGGTTCCTGTTTATAGCAGAGAATGATCTGTAAATAATGAAACTATGAAAACAAGTCTTTTTCATGGTTTTAGACTTGTGTTAAAATCATATTTAACATGTTTTATTAAATGGATGGGATATCTTCAGCTCCCAGAAAGAATGGAGTCAATCATGTTGGCTTCTGTTTTATCTCATTATGAATAGGAATTAATTGCACATCAATAGTTTCCATGCTTTGAACTAAATCAGGATAAAGGGATATCTTTCCATACAAATAAGTAATGCCAATGTGTATAATCAAGGAGTAATGTGGCAGGGTTAGGATGCCTTTGGTTTATGTGAGAGTGATGGCTGATTATAAAGTTGTTATGAAAATAACCCTAACTTCTGAGAAATGAAATGTAATTATATAAAAGGTACTACCAAGTGGGATGGACACTTATTACTTGATTTCCTTTTCTTTTTACATACTTTAGTAGTTTGAATAGTTGTGGCCTACAGAAGCTCAAATGTTCAAATGTCTTGGTTTTCCCAGTGGTGGACTGTTTAAAAAGAATTAGGAGTAGTGTTTTTATTAAATGAAACTTGTCACTGGGCCTTGAGATTTCAAAAGCTCAACATGGTTTCTCTCTCTCTCTCTCTCTCTCTCTCTCTCTCTCTCTCTCTCTCTCTCTCTGTGTGTGTGTGTGTGTGTTTGTGTGTGTGTTTGTGTGTGTGTATGTCTGTTGTCTGGACCATAGGAAGTGAGCTCTCACCTACTGCTCTATTCGTGTTTGCTTGCCTGTTGTCATGGTGTTTACCATGATATCCTGGACTCCCCCTCTGAAACTGAAAGACCCCAATTAATTGTTTGGTCTTATAAGTTGGTTTGGCCATGATATCTCATCACAGCAATAGAACAGTAACCAATACACACATTTTCCTGTTTATTTTTCTAATAGTTCTGTATTTGTTTCATTAAAGTTACCTTTTGTCCATTGAACAGTTTTAAGAATATGTTTAAAGGGACTGAACAAATAGTGCATAGTGCCTACAGGAGTGGCACTGTTAGGAGGTGTGGCCTTGTTGGAGTAGGTGTGGCATTGGGGGAGTAGGTGTAGCCTTGTTGGAGTAGGTCTGGGTTCCAGAAAGAGACAAAAGAGTATAACAACTCATACTGGATTCTTTTAATAAATATCATCCTGATAACTCATGTACTATCAGGATTAAAATGCAAGTTAGACTTTTCAGCCTAGAGTGATTTTTAAAGTGTGTGAATAGTTGCCATTGGAAAAAAAATGTTTCTCAGGATTTACAAAAGGCAAGAAAAATTCAGCAAGGATTTCCTCCATTTGTTTGAAAAGACTTAGTTCCTTGTCTGCAGGGACCCAGAGCCTCCATGGAAGGGTTTGAGACCATTCCCTCAGAGGGAAGCAGACTTTTTCAGAAAAGGGAGTTAAGAAAGCTTAAAAGATAGATTAAATCACTAATACAACAACAGCAGCTGGTTCACAGAGCAAGACAACTTTCAGCAACTCAGCCAAGAACTAAGAGGATTTGATAAGATAATAACACAGGGTTCATAGAAGCCAATATGGTGTCTGCAAATTTAATATCATGTATTTTGGGTAGAGAAAATAATCAAAACTTGTGATCCTTCTGCTCAGCCCAATGGAATTCTGGGCAATGCCGCTGATGCCCCAAATTGAGGTCTCAGTGTAGATGCTGGAAGCCAGTGAGAAACCGGAACTAGATCATGCAAGCACTGTGAGCCCACAGACATGGCACTGGAAATAGCTCAAGTCCTCACCTTGCTTCGAAGAGAAAAGAAAACAATCATACAGCACCAGAAGTAATAAGAAGTTCATGGTGTCAATGTCAACAGGTAAACACTACTTACAAGTATCTGGTGAGCATGTGGGATATTACTAACAAAAATGAGTACTACTCAGCTATTAAAAACAATGAATTTATGAAATTTTTGGGCAAAAGGATGTATCTGGAGGATATCATCCTTAGTGAGGTAACC
>NW_018393595.1:0-4596 GCF_900095145.1 Mus pahari | reverse complement strand
GCCATGACCTAGCCGTGCCACTTCTTTCTTTTCATGTTTGTTTGATTGTTCCTGCACAGCAACATCACGCTTCTTATCTCTGCGAATTTGACAACTGTACATATGCCATAAACATGTAAATATATTCTGTTGTTGCTCCCATGTCCAGATTAGGACATTTTTTGCAAAAGAGTTTCAAAATAGTACCATGTTAAAAAAAAAAAAGTCTTTAAAAACAAAAAGGGGGGATAGGCTATGGCCATACCCTTAAGGAGAGACTTTCACTTGCTTTATTTACTATTAATTTTTTAAATTTGGATGTACATGGTCGCTCATCAGCTCACAGGTATCAGCGCTCACAAAATCCCGGCCAGGATTTGGTGAAATGGAAGGATGTCCTGATGGGTCTCTGGTGTGGACCCGATCCCATGCTGACATGGGCATGAGGTTCTGTTTGTGTCTTCCCACAGGACCGACAAGATCCAGTGTGGCTTCCTGAAGAAGAGTGCAAGATGCAGAGAATTCTGATAGTCATCCTCCTACTCCTCCCCCTGATGAGCCACGGGGGGAGGGCAGAGCAGCGCTGGGGGATACTGTTGGTATTTCCAAAACCAATGCCAGTGATGTATAATGATAGAATTTTAGGTATAAGAGGTAGTTTATGTTTTAGTTTTATTAATGAGTGTGTAGAATTATATAATCAAACTGGAGGCTGGTTTGATAAGCCTGTTAAGGATGCGAATGGAAAATGCAGGGACTGTACATTACATCAGTGCAGTACAATAATTTCACCAAGGCTGCAAATTTGTCAAGATCTCTTTCTCAGTGTCTCCTGCAAAATTGGTCCCTAGAATTTGAAGATAACCTGAAAGAGCTACGGTTGGCTGTGGTTAACGTGAATTCCACCCGAGTGGACTTGTCCCTGGCATCTGGATTGTCATCCTGGCTGACTACCGCCATGAATCATCTTAAGGAGTGGATGGGAATGGGGGCTTTAGCAGGCCTCTTGGTTCTAATCTCCCTGGTTTGTCTGTGGTGCCTATGTCGGATTAGAGCTACACAAAGGCAAGATGCGGCAATGATCATACAAGCCTTTACAGCCATAGAAGCAGGACAGTCCCCTCAAGCCTGGTTGGCTACTATAAAATCTTGAATCGTTCGCACACAGGATGCGAGGCTGAGCAATTCACAAGGTCTAGCTTGCTTGCCGTTAAGCATTCTTCGGAGGGTATGTCTGATTACGTGAAGGTTGTACCCATGATCTTTCCCCTGGAAAACATGTATAAGTGGGGCCTGAGCTGCTGAGGATGAGGAATCCATAAGAGCTTTAGTGCCTAACCTCATAACATTCATCAGGGATCAGACCTCTATTCTCGCCTGCTGCACCTTGATTCATAAAACAAAAAAGGGGGAATTGTAGAAAGCTGCGTCTACCGCACATTAAAGATGGCGCTGGCTTCTGCCTTCTACCATCCCGAGGGTGAGTGCTCTCTATGATAAATAACTCAATATATAGCTAAGGCTGAGGTCTGAGCTTGCTTCCGCATGCATGTGCCTATCCACATTGCCCATGTGGCATTCCAGGGTTGGTGGACCAGAGTGCTTATAAGTGCGGGCTGGGTGTGTCCCGGGGTCAGAAGATTATTCAAGGTTCCCGAATAAACTGCTTAAAGAAGAGTTCCTGTGTTGCGTCTTCCTTGCTGGTCGAGGTGGTCGTGACAGAGGACTACATGCCCTGACACCTAGATGTGTGTATGTGGCAATGGCCCTTTTGTGTCCAGCTGGGCATGATGCTTAGTGGTCTTTGTGGGGTGGCAGAAGAGGTCAACGTGTGTCTAGAAGACTCTGGTATCTAGCATTGTACGTGAAATGTCAGCCTGGGGGTGTAGCCCTGCAAAGCCTGATATGTTTACATTTCAGCAGGAGGGCATCACCTACACCAGTGTAGTTTAGATGATGATGGTGAGGGACTATCAACAAACACGGTATGTGTGGTTTTAAAAAGGGGGTAGGTCAGTGGGGCCTGGCACTTAGTTATATATGTATGGCTCCAGAAGTTTGTGCAGCCCTACCTTATACTGAGACCCCATGATGCTGGACAGTATGGAGGGAGTGTCGGGCTGGGGGTGGTTTTTAGCAGAGGTGGTGGTGGTAATGGAGTCTGCTAGAGGGACTGACACCCAACTATGTCTGTAATGGGGTAGCCTTTTTGTGCACTGTGGTAAGGTTATCTCTGTCCTTCCTCACCTGCCTAAGACATCTCTGATTAGCTTTAAGAAAGACCCACAGGCCTATATCTGTGCAGAATATGGAAGTTGCGACTTCTGTTCCAAGAGAGGAACTGTGGGAAGAATTGAGAGGTGGGAGAGATTCACCAGCCAGACATGCAGGAAGTCAGATGTACTGAGTATAAGGTTATGGGACACGTGGCAAATGTGAATTAGAATAAAGGGGTTAATGAAGTGATACGTGCTTGTCGTGGGGTAGTAAGCTAAGGCCTAAGCTGCAATAAATAACGGTAAGGCACCATGTCATTATTCAGGAGCTGGTGGGTCAAGACATTCCTCTGGTAGTTCTGTGAAGTAGTTCAGGAAATAACAGTGAGTACAGTCTGGGGGTTGGCTTGCCACAGGTTCTGATACACATCAGTGCCTGTGAAGTGTCATCAAAAGGGAGGAGGTTATTTAACAAGACCTGGTATCTGCCTAGCAGTGCCTGCAGAATGGAGAGTACAGATATCATGGTACCTAGAAGTTTATGTGCAGCAGAGGTGTGTAACAGGACTCAATAGCCAGCTTCTTTGTGGATTGCAGGGGTGCCCAGCTCGCCCTGTTATGATTCCCGTTCATCCACAGTAAATGCCACTTGTGCTGCTGTGTAACAGGCTTTCCAGGATGTCCTTCCATCGATACTGTTTCATTACACTGGAAGGGTCTGTGCCTTGGAGGCCTGCAATCTAAAAGTGGGTTTGTGGTGATGACATGGAGGTGTCCGTCAGAGTTTGTTGAATCTCTAGGCTGCTGGCTGCCCCTAGCGATGTGTGTAACAGGGCATGATTTATAGCACATTATGGGGCATGGATGTGTAACATGGTATATGTAGCTACAGTTGGGCAGGGCATATCAGGGCCAGATTATTTAGCGTGCAGGCAAACAGCAGTTTTGCAGCTAATAGTCAAGAAGTGGGAAAAGGGTTTTGGAGGGGCAGGATGGGGTAGTTAGCTGTTTTCCCTAAATAAGCTGTTCTATACAAAGTTGGGTCTGTTGTCTCTTTTTGCAACCACCAGTTATCTGGGATAGGGTCATTTGCATTCCTTCTGTAATCCCCAAATATCAGGTTTCCTGGACATGTGAGGTCAGTTTAGGGAGTCAGCTTTCATGGGGGTTCATTTAAGAATTGCATATCTTTCTTTTCACTCAGGAGGGAGGAATGAAGCCAGCCTCTGCCTCTCCCCTAGTATGCAATGAGACTGGATATAGTGAAAGGGGAGTTTGGGAGGTGAGAGCTGGCCTGGCTGAATCATTCTATCATAGATGTGACTTGGGGAAAAGCATACTTGTACTAGGTTGTTGACTAGTATCTAACAAAGAACAGGGAGTCTTTGACAAGTGGTGGGTGATTTCCTTGGGAGCATGGCAGGGAGGGGAGCCTGCAGAGAGGTTTTCTAGTTGGGGATGCATGAAGGGCAGCCACTAGACCCTGCTCTTAGCTGTTCTGGGAGATGTGATGGCACAAACNGCTGTTGCAGCAGGCTATGCACTCATCAAAATGGTGATTATTCCTATCTCCAAGTTGGTGTCAAGGCTACTTCTTCAGTTCCCTGTAAGCCCAGTATTTCCTTTAGTGTACTGGGAGGAGGAGAGACATCAACTTGCCTGTTCCTCATCTTCATGATCAGAGGCCTGGGAAGTCCAGCTGGGAGGCTGCAGTAGACCCAGGCTATAAACCATGCTCTTCTGTACTGCAGTGGATGCCTGCTATAAGCTGTGTCCTCCTGGGCTGCATGGAGCCCTGCTCTAAACCAAACCCTCATGGGCTGCAGTGGATCCCATGTGTAAGCTGTGCCCTCCTGGGTTTCACAGTTGTCCCTGCTGGAACCTCCTCCACTATGAACTGAGCTTGGGACAGACCTAAGTTTGCTCTCCAGTCTCAGAGGGACCAAGGTCCGCCAATTAGAACAGGAAGAGCATACATACATGGGAAGAAGATGGCAGTGGGCAATGTTGTCATCCCTCCCTCTTCATGGACTGCCCAAATTTATCAGAGTTCCTCTGGAGTCAGGAAGTAGAGCACACCCTGGATTATCACACCTAGACATTTAGTAACATTTTCCTCACCCGCCTCTATTAGTCAGGGTTCTCTGGAGTCACAGAACTTACGGATAGTCTCTATATAGTAAAGGAATTTATTGATGACTTACACTCTGCAGTCCAATTCCCAACAATGGTTCAGTAGTAGCTGTGAATGGAAGTCCAAGGATCTACCAGTTGCTTAGTCCCACTCGGCAAGCAGGCAAAAGAGCGAGAGCCAGACTCCCTTCTTCCAATGTCCTTATATGGTCTCCAGCAGAAGGTGTAGCCCAGATCAAAGGTGTGTGCCACCACACCTTTAATCCCA
>NW_018393594.1:0-4532 GCF_900095145.1 Mus pahari | reverse complement strand
TTGTAGGAACACACAAATCTGATTTTTACTTGTAAGAAATGACAAGTTCCTCATTCCTTCATTCAAGAGAAATAACAGAAGCATGACTCACCCAACTAAGGAGGACTCTGAGTCACACATTCACTTATAAATTCTTTGTTACTAGTTACACCATACCTTCCTACTTTCCAGTTTGTGTCTCCTTGGTCTCCCTTTGTTGTTTTGTTGCTCTAGGTAGAACTTCAAGCACTATAGCAAATATATAGGGAAAGAGTAGGCAGCCTTGTCTTGCCCCTGATTTTTGTGAAACTTCTTAATTTGATGTTGATTATTGTCTGCCTGTACATTGCTTCTATTGGATTTAGATATGTGCCTTGAATTACTGCCCCTTTTGAGACCTTTTTTCCTTTTTCTTTTGTAAACATTTTTTAAAATTTATTTACATCCCAAAAGTTACACCACTTCCTTCCCCCAGAGTTCTTCTCATTTTCTCCCTCCCCTTAGTCTCTGAGAGGGTACCATCCCCAGAACTTCCCCTTCCTTGGGTCATCAAGTCTCTGCAGGATTAGGCACATCTTCCACTGAGGCCAATCAAGGCAGTCCTCTATCACATATGTACCAGGGGCCTCAGACCAGCCCATGTATGCTCTTTGGTTGGTGCCTTAGTATCTAGGAGCTTACAGGGGTCCAGGTTTGTTGACACTGTTGGTCTTACTATGAATTACCATCCCTTTCAACACCTTCAATGGTGGTAACCTAGCCAAAATGCCTAACAATGAGGAGATGGAGCCTGAAAAGACCACCTCAGGTGGTAAAAATGTTCTCCTAGTGGAAAGATGGGCACACCAACCCACCTTCAAAGTTTTTGACCCAGAATTCTTCCTGTCTAAAAGAATGCAGAGAACAAAATGGAGCAGAGACTGAAGGAATGGCTAAACAGGGACTGACTCAACTTCAGACCCATCCCATGGCAAGGTAAAAATCACTGACGTTATTAGAGATGCTATGTTGTGCATTCACAATAAAGCCTATCATAGCAGACCTCTGAAAGGCTCTATCCATCAGCTGACTGAGACAGATTCAGATACTCAAAGATAAACATTGGACAGAGGGTGTGGGTCCCTATGGAAGAGTCAGGAGAAGGATTGAAGGCCCTGAAGGTGATAATAACAGCAAAGGAATACTAATAGTATCAATTAACATGTATTCCTGGGAGCTCCCTGAGAATGAGCCATCAAACAAAGATCACATGGACTGTTCCAAGGCCCCAGGTATATATGAGGGAGAGGGCTACCTTGTCTGTTCTCAAAGGAGAGGATGTGCCTAATGATATATTAGAGTGGGGGTTACCTGTGGGATAAACACCCCCTGAGAAGTAGAAGGGAGGTGTGTGGAGGGAGAAACCTAGTGAGGGGTTACCTGGAGGGGACCAGCATAAGTTTTTGCATATTAAAGAAATCTTTGTTAATGTTATTAGGCTCCCAAAATCTTCTTGGTTTTTCAGAAAACAACAGAAATAGCAATAGAGGAATGTTCAGCAGCATCATACTTAGTGAGCGTTTTAAATGAAGTTTATTTATTCTTTTAGAGAAACTCAAACTACCAGACCAAACATTGAATTTAAAATTTAATCACTGAATCTGATTTGGGACAAATAAGTGTACTCAAGGCATTGGGAACCAGGATTTTCATATATTTCACTGAAAAATTACCTGAGAGCATAAATTATACAATTAGAGGTAACACAGTACCATGTGATTGCTATGTTATATATCTAAAACCCTGGGGCATTTATTCTATCAATTGTACTTTATAATCATAATCATCATCTCATTGTTTAATCTGACCATAAACTAATATTCTGATGGATATTTGTGATTTTTAGATAGATATAAACAATATTGTTTGTGTTTGCTCTAGAAACCTCTTAAAACACTTGTACTTTGAGTAATTTTGTTTGCAAATTTAATTTATTAGAAATTAGAATGTCTACTCTACCTTGCTTCTTTGGTCAGTTTACCAAGAAAACTTATTTTCCCAGCCCTTTACTCTGAGGTTATGTCTATCTTTGTTGCTGTGTTATGTTTCTTCTATGCAACAGAATGATGGATCCTGATTTTACATCCATTCTGTCACCCTATGTCTTCTTTCTTAGGGAACTGAGTGTACTGATTTAGAGAGATGTTAAAGATCAATGATTGACAATTCCTGTTATTTTGTTGTTGTTGTTGTTGGTGGTGGTGGTGGTGGGTATGTATTTATGTGCTTCCCTTTTTTTCTCCCACTTGTATGGAATTAATGTTTTCTACATTTTATTATGTGAATTTAACTTCCTTGATTTGTAGGGTTGTTTTTGGCTGTTGATGTTTGGTTGGTTTTGTTTTGATTTGTTTTCAAATATTTTCTGTAAGGTTGCATTTGTGAATAAATACTGTTTAAATTTGGTTTTGTCTTGGAATATCTTATTTTCTCCACCTATGGTAATTAAGACATTTGCTGGATATAATAGTCTATGTTGGTATATGTGTATTCTTTGAAGCTGCAAGACATCTTTTCAAGCTCTTCCATTAGAATCTCTGTTGAGTTGGGTGTAATTCTGATAAGTCTGCCTTTATGTGTTCACGGGTATTTTTCTCTTGCAGCTTTTAATATTCTTTCTTTGTGTTGTAGATTTTGTGTTTTGGTTATGATGTAGCAGCAGGATTACCTTTTCTGGTCCAATTTAATTGGTATCCTGTCAGATTCTTGTATGTTTACAGGCATCTCTTTCTTTAAGTTGGGGGAAATTTTCTTCTATGATGTTGTTGAAAAAATTTTCTGGTGCTTGGAACCTGAATTCTTTCCCTTCTTCTATTCCTATTATTCATAGGTTAGGTATCTTCATAGTATACCATAGTACCCTGGATTTTTTGTGTCAGGAATAATTTAAATTTTACATAGTGTTGGCTGTGTATAAATTTCTTCCGTTGTATCTTCTATTATTGAGATTCTTTCTTCCATTTGGTGATGCTTGCATTTGTTGTTCCTGTTCGCTTTGCAAGGTTTCCCATATCCACAATACCTCAGATTGTGTTTACTTTATTGCTTCTACTTCCATTTTCAGGTTCAACAGGTTTATGGATTTCCTTTCCCCTGTTTAATTGTATTTTCTAGTATTTCTTTAAGGGATTTTTTAATTTCTTCTTTAAAGGGCTCTACTTGTTTGATTTATTTCCCTTTATTTCCTTCTGGGATTTATTCAGTTCCTCATGGATATACCATTTTTGGTTGTGTTAGGATATCCAAGGCTTGCTATAGTGGGGTAGCTTTGCTCTGAACATGCCAAGTTGCCCTTTTTCTTGTTGTTTGTGTTCTTCCACTGATCTTGAGTAATCTGGTTGTTTCTAGATGTTCCTACAATAGCAGGTATCCAGAAGGGCAGGCTTAATCTGAATATCCCCCATTTAGCAGAACTCCTATGGGCAGATGTGAACTGCTCATTCTTTGTATAGAAGGCCTGGATGATCATGGTTCAGCACATCTAATGGAGGCCAGCAGAGAAGGAACCAGAAAATGGAGTTCTGAAAACAGCCCACAGTTGTCTCAGGACAGTTTAGCATGTACCTGGGGAAAAGCAGGAGAATGTGGATTAAGAGATATGACCTGGGGGGTCCCTTGTTCAGTGGGCCTGATGCAAAATATCTTTTTTGTTTGTTTGTTTGTTGTGAGACAGGGTTTCTCTGTATATCCCTGGCTGTCCTGTAACTCACTTTGTAGACCAGGCTAGCCTCGAACTCAGAAATCCACCTGCCTCTGCCTCCCGAGTGCTGAAAATATCTTATTTTTAATATATAACTTTAGCTAAACATTTTCCTGGGAAGTATTATATTAATCAATTATGCAAACAAAAATGAAATCATTTTATTTAAAATATATGGGTAAAATATTTAGTAAAATGACCAAAACTTTAGTCTAAAATTTTATTAGAGTTTTGATACTATTGTAAGCTTTATCTTTGTGAATTGATATGAGAATAATTTGTGGAAAGATGAACATGAAGATTCTGATTGAATTTTGTAAGAGGGGACAAGATATCAACTTTAATACCACATCTAAATCAAAACACATCTTATAATGACAAAGTAGAGTTCATTCCAGATGAACAAATGCCCCTGTGATAAGAAGAAGCTTCCTTTGAATATATGCCCAAATGTGGTATAGCTAGGTTTTCAGATAGTTGTTTTCTCAATTTACTGAGGAACTGCACTATTGAAATCAATAGTGGTTGTACTCATTTGTATTCCCACTAGCAATGGAGAGGTATTTCTCTTGCTCCAAATTCTAGTGAACATGGGTTGTCATTTGTGTTATTAATACTGCCCATTCTGATGGTAGTAAGATAAAATATCAAAGTCATTTTAATTTGCATTTACCTGATAGATAAGGATGTTGAACATTTATTTTGAAGTTGCTAAGCTACTCAAGATTCCTCTATGCAAAATTTCCCATTTAGATAAGTACCTCATATTTTAAATGGATTATTTAGTTTTTGTTATCTAGTTCCTTGTGTTTTT
>NW_018393593.1:6009-7371 GCF_900095145.1 Mus pahari | reverse complement strand
CCAAACAAACCAATCAAAAAATGGGGTATAGAACTAAACTAAGAATTCACTACTGAAGAATCTATAATGGCTGAGAAGCACCTAAAGAAATATTCANAGTCCTTATTGATAGAAAAAATACAAATCAAAACAACAATGAGATTCCATCTTACAANAATCAGAATGGTTAAGATCAAAAACTTAGGTGACAACACATGTTGGAGAGAATATGGAGAAAGAGGAATAATCCTACATTGCTGATGGGATTGCAAACTGGTACTAGCACTCTGGAAATCAATCTGAAGGTTCCTCAGAAAATTAAAAAAAGATCTACCTCAAGACCCAGCTATACCACCCTTGGGAATATGTCCCACAATGCCACAGGTGCAAGTGTTCCACTATGTTCATAGCAGCCTTATTTGTGATAGCCAGAAGCTGTAAATAACATAGATGTTCCATGACACATGAAGGGATACAGAAAATATGGTTCATTTACATAATGGAATACTACTCAGCTATTANGAAGGAGGACATCCTGAGTTTTGCAGGCAAATAGAACTAGAAAATATCATCCTGTGTGAGGTAACTCAGACTCAAAATGATATGCATGGTACATACTCATTAATAACTGGATACCACCCTTCTACCCCTCAAAAAAATACAGAGTACACAGATACAGTCCACAGAACTCAAAAAGGTCACTAAGGTGAAGTGCCTAAATGACAACACCTTAGTCCCACTTGGGAAAGAGAAGAAAGCAATTACAAGTGAAAAGGCAGGAAGAAAGTGTTCACAAGTGGAGCGGGAATGGGCAGGGAAATTGGAACTTGCTCTGGTATTGGGTGAGGTAAAAGGACTGATGCCCAGCAGAAAGAATGGAAACAGGCAAACTCAGGAAATAGAAAGGTGGGGGACCTTCCAGAATGCACCAGAGACCTGGGNGGTAAGAGACTCTCATGAGTCAAAGGGAGGCACCTTTAATGAAATGCCCAATAGTGGGGAGAGGGAACTTATAGAACACCTCCACTATGAAGATAGAGCATCAAATAAATGATACGTTTGCCATCCCACGGTAACATCTCTGACCCATAATTGTTCCTGTCTGAGAGAATTATAGGGATGGAAATGAAGAGGAGCCTGAAGAAAAGAAAGTCCATTGACAGGACCAAAGTAGGATCCAGCTCAAAGAGAGGTTCCAAGGCCTGACACTATTACTGAAGATNTGGAGCATTCACAAAAAGGGACCTAGCATGACTGCTCTCTGAAAGACCCAAAAAGCATCTGAAAGAGTCAGATGCAGATATTTGTACCCAACAAATGGAGAGAAGTAGCTCACCACTGTTGTTGAATTAAAGAAGGCAGTAAGAAGTTGAGGAGAAGGAG
>NW_018393593.1:0-1139 GCF_900095145.1 Mus pahari | reverse complement strand
AGAATACCCAAGATACAATTTGCAAAGCACAAGAAAACTAAGGAAGACCAACATGTGCATACTTCATCCTCCTTAGAATAGGGAACAAAATACCCATGAAAAGAATTATAGAGACAAAGTTTGGAACTAAGATGAAAGGATGGACTATCCAGAGACTACCCCACCCGGGGATCCATCCCATCATCAACCCCCAAACCCAGTCACTATTGCATATGCCAGCAAGATTTTGCTGAAGGGACCCTGATATAGCTATCTCGTATGAGGCTATGACAGTGCCTGGCAAAAACAGAAGTGGATAATCACAGTCATCTATAGGATAGAACACAAGGACCCCAATGCAAGAGCTAGAGAAAGTACCCAAGGAGCTAAAGGGGTCTGCAACCCTATAGGTGAAACAGTAACATGAACTAACCAGTACCCCTAGAGTTCATGTTTCTAGATGCATATGTAGCAGAAGATGGCCTAGTCGACCATCNTTGGGAAGAGAGGCCCCTAGGTCTTGCAAACTTTATATGCCCCAGTAAAGGGGAAGGCCAGGGCCAAGAAATGGGAGTAGGTAGGTAGGAGAACAGGGCGGGGGTAGGGTATAGGGAACTTTTGGGACAGCATTGGAAATGTAAATAAAGAAAATACCAAATTTTAAAAAATGTTTTTTTTTTAAAAAAGGAGACATTATCCCAGAAGTACTAATTTATAAGGAATTAGGGAATTGGTTATGGAGAAACACAATTAAAGATGAAGTTAACCTACCTGCTTCCCTAGTAATATTGCATTGTGGGTTAGCAGGGAATTCAAACTGAATTTGGAAGTTGGGGTGGAAAAAAAGCAATGAGTGGAGGAAGGAGGATTAGGAGGGGGAAGACCTATGAAATCTGTAGAAGTACAGTGGATAGATGCTGTTNCAAATATTCCACTGCAAAGTTGATGATGAGACTCTGGAATTNTATCTGGAAGAACAGAGGAAAAAAATGAAGATCTTAGTTATCTCACCTGCTTCCGNGACAGGAATGCCCTCTATGTCAATAATGAAGGCCTACAGGAGTTTGTCATCTTCAAAAAGGCAACAAGTATGTAAGAGAAGTTAGGAGAGAAAACTCAACTGGATTACCTGGCAATATGTGCAGGGTGATGGGGAAGAA
>NW_018393592.1:0-2320 GCF_900095145.1 Mus pahari | reverse complement strand
TCAAAATGGGGAGACCTCCTGGAACTGGTTGTGGAACTCTTTCCTGGAGAAAAATAATTGAGTCATAGTTCTCATGGCAATCTATCTGTTTTGTTTTCTCTTATTCCTTTTTTTTTATTATTATTTACACGTTCCAGGTAGCCTAGGCTAAGATGTTAAGCAAGAATAATGGGTAAGAAACCATTCCTTGAAATGGGATTACTAACCTGACCTTATCCCCGGGGAAACTAATACTTACTTTTTAAATCATTTACAAAAATATTGTGATAGATAAAAAATTTCCCAACAACAAAATTTCTTATGGCAATACGTGTATCATTGGAAGTGGATTTTGGTATATGGTAAAGAAAGACTTAATTAGAAAGAATTAAAATAGTTTAATTTTATGCATTGAAGATGTATAAAAATCGGGCATTATATGTTCAATAATAATTGACTATATTGGGCTGGAGAGTTAGTTCAGCGCTTACGAGAGTTCTGACCATAAAGATTTATTAACATGTTCTTGGAAATATGCCACTAACCTTGGACAAATGTCCCCACTGAATACATTCTCTTAGAATTGTTATATTTTGATGATTTATATTAATAATGGTGTTACTTTTTATGTTTGTGATTCACTGGATACAGTTTCTAAGTTGTTTTTGTGCTTCACTGTGCCAAATGATTTGTGTTGGTGTTTGTGATTATTTCACTGGAAACTGTTTCTAAGACATATAATGTTTTGGTTTTTTATAGTATAAAGCTCCCTGCTTGAGAGTTGCAAAATATACTCAGATTCATACTGCCTCTGTGTTTCTGTTTGTCACCACCGAAACTTTACTCACCTAGCTTCGAGGACCTTCATTCAAGGGACCCCATACATAACTGAGGTGGTCCGTGACACATCCACAATTATGGCTTAGTGTGCAGGGGCAGAAAGTATACCTTGGTTCTACAGGAATTCAAGAAACAATACAAAGTGTGTGTATCCAGAAATAACCTGGCACAGTGACAGTGGCACTGGAAAGGGAGATTCATGAGAGCTCATTAAACAGATAACATCAATGAGCTGAATGTATTCACATATTGGGAACAGCACAGTTAGGTTTTATTCTGCAAAACTTACCATAATAAGCAGGGCAGGACCTTAACACTCTACCACTGAAAGAACAAATGCCATGAGTATAGGAAGAAAACTGGAGGCAAGAATAAAAGCAGATGACAATAAGGAATACTGCCTAATGCTTTTTAATGAATAGATACCACAGCTTACCCTCTTTTACCCAAAAGAACCAATCCCAAAAAGCGGCANCACACAGAGAGGGCTCTAACCTACCTTAAGAATCATTACTCAAGGGAGCTCTCAACGGGCTTTTGTACAAACAATTTAATGGACAAATGGTTAAAATTGAGGTTCCTTCTTCTCAAATGATTCTAGATTGGGTCAGCTTAACATAACACAGGCCATCATTGAGAGGCTCTATTATTCCTCAAAGAAGAATGTGGTAGCATGTATCACAGGGCACTGAATCTGATTTTAAAAAATGATATGATATACCAGGGTTAGTAGAATGCAGAAAAACATTCTGAAAGTCTCAAATCCAGGCAATCTAGGTCAGAACAGGAATTTCAGCAGATAGTCTGGAGAAGCACAGTCTGGAAAGGTAGCCACAAGAGAATTAAGATTTTATTTGGGAATTCTAAGCAGAAAAGTCAAATGCAGCTGCTCTGTGACCAGGGACAGACCTGGGGATAGAATATGACAATGGTGGGCATGGTTCAGACTTGCCCACAATGGATTCATATGTATAATGTATAGATATTTACATAGGTCTTCACCAATGGAGACTACTATTTTGAACTCAGTACTTAATGAACTAACTAGGAAATTGGATACAGGACTGAATGAGGGTAGCCAAGCATGGAAGGGTAAGGAAGGTATTAGAAGTCCAAATTCTGTAGATCTCATCAGGCATACTGTGTATGCACCTTGTCCATCAATAAACAGGATTGTGTATGTAGAACAGCAAATGAAGCAGGGTCTAGAGAACCAATAAAAGAAGTTAGATGCTAAAGCTACACAATATGATCAAAGCCTGCTCTTGTGTTTATGGGATGCACATGAGAGATTCAGTGAAACTATTAAGGCAAAGATGTTTATAAAATCTGCATCTACTGTTAGGCCTGAACAACACTCCACTCAATGATAACTTGGTCAAGGAAGAAATAAAGAATGAAATTAAAGACTTTTTAGAGTTTAATGAAAATGAAGCCACAAAATACCCAACCTTATGGGACTCAATGAAAGCAGTTCTAAGAGGAAAACTCATATCTCTGA
>NW_018393591.1:2427-4721 GCF_900095145.1 Mus pahari | reverse complement strand
AAAACCCATTGGAAGGTAAATTCTTGGAGGTCTTAAATGGTATCTCACGTGTTGTATAGCACTACAACCTTAAGCTGTGATGTAAAAGACTAAAATGTGTTAAGTAGTTGCCAGTTCTCAGGAGATTATGTCTCATCAAATAGAATATATTTGACTGAGGACTGCCTGTATAACATTCACAAATAAACAGTATTCCAACCAGGCTTATTAGCAGTTACAACCCTAGGATATACTAGTTTACTTTCCAAGGCTGAACAGAAATATAACTCCAAATCATAAAATGTGACCACCCTGATTTACAACCAGTCGCTGTGAACATCTACTATCAAAGAACAGGCATGTAAATGGTGTATTACAAGATCGNAGTAAACATCAATGTCTGTTGTGCCATAGAAGTTCAGTTGTCTTCTTGATTAAAGCACTGTTGTACAACATGGATAAGATGACACCAGGTGACATGGTTTGAAATGGAAAAACACCATTTCGTTGTGGTCTGGGTTGGTCAATCACAGCTTTCACTGAGGCCCTTATGAATGGGCAATGATAAAGTTCCTTCTCAAATCCAGGAATGTGCTTAGCAGAGCACACAACTAACTGGAGCCTACGCACTGGGAACTTTCCTAAGGCCATGAGGTAAAGGGAAAATAAAAACAGTTTCTCTTCTAAAACAAGGAATATGCTAGGGAAAGCTAAAAATGACCTTTCCCAGGGTATTAGGGGAGGTTTTCTTAAGATGCTGAAATTGCAACTCTTCCTACCACATGGAACTGTGGTTCTTAATCCCAAATTTACTGGGGATTTGGTCAGTAACATCCTAGAGTTTCTTGTATTTCCCATGGGCAGCATCTTTTTATGAGACTCCGCCTTAATTTCTTCTGTTTTATGATAGTTTTTGTTGATTTCATAGGTCTCTCCCATTTCTTTTCATCTCTTTGGACTTAGCTTGCAAGAGTCTATTCTCCCTTAATAAGTCTACATAAATAAGACTGCCTGGGTTTGTTAACCTGGCTTTTTTAATATTTCCCAAAACCAGTGACACACAAACACCAACATATTGGACAAAAATCCACTAGAAATTTATTACCCCAAGTGCAGAGTTTTATTTTATTTTTTTAAGATTTTATTTATTTATTATATATAAGTACACTGTAGCTGTCTTAAGACACACCATAAAAGGGCATCAGATAACATTACAGATGGTTGTGAGCCACCATATGCTTGCTGGTATTAGAACTCAGGATCTCTGGAAGAGCAGTCAGTGATTTTTTGGTTGAGCCTTCTCTCTAGCCCCCAANTTTCATGTTCTTTTCTTTCTTTTTTAATTTATTTATTCATTATTTATTTATTTTTACACTGCATGTTTTCCCCTCCCCCACATTGTCCACCCTCCAAGTGCTCCACATCGCATACCTCCTCCCCACACATCTGTATCAGTGTGAATGTTTACCCCCATACCCCCTGAACTCCAAACTCCCTAGGGCCTCCAGTCTCTTGAGGGTTAGGTTCATTATCTCTGAATAAACAAACACAAGGCAGAACTCTGCTTTATGTGTGTTGGTGACCTCAAATCAGCTGGTATATGCTGCCTATTTGGTTGTCCAGTGTGTGAGACTACTGATCCTCCTGCAAGGTCACCCTACTCCTCAGTTTCTGTCAGCCTTTCCTAAATCAACAACAGGGGTCAGCTGCTTTTATCAGTTGGTTGGGTGAAACTACCTGCCTCTGACTCTTTCAGGTACTTTCTGGGTCTTACAGAGTGGAGCCATGCTAGGTCCCTTTTTTGACTGTTCCATAGCCTCAGTAACAGTGTCAGGCTTTGGGACCTCCCCTTGAGCTGGATCCCTCTTTGGGCCTGTTTTTGGACCTTCTTTTCTTCAGGCTCCTCTCCATTTCCATCCCTGTAGTTCTTTCAGACAGGAACCATTGTGGGTCAGAGTTGTGACTGTGAGATGACCCCCTCATTTGATGCCCTGTCTTCATGCTGGAGGTGGGCTCTATAAGTTCCCTCTTCCTCATTTAAGTTCTGTCCCTTGGAGTCCTGCATGTTTCTCAATTCCCAGGTCTCTGATGCATTCTGGAGTGTCCCCCAACCTCCTATGTCACAAGGTTTCTTGTTTCCATTCTTTCTGCTGTCCCTAATGGCTTCAGTCCTTTTCTCTCACCAAATACCAGATGAGGACCCCCTCTTCCCCACCCAATCCCCTGACACCATAAACTTTCCATACCATGTCCCTCCATCCCTCCCCACTTGTGATGGTTTTATTCTCCCTCCCAGGTGGGATTGAGGCATCCTC
>NW_018393591.1:0-797 GCF_900095145.1 Mus pahari | reverse complement strand
TCTTGGACTTGGGAGTCTGGAGGTGATTATTCTAAGGTTGTCTTTCTGGGGAGGTTAGAAATGATCAGAATTTGACAGAGAGGATATAGCTACAATTGATTGTGCAGCCATAATGTCATTTGGAAGAAATCTTTANTNTNATAATTTCTGATTATTGGTACAGAATTTATTTGATGTTTGATGATGATTTTTTTTTAATTCCCTCAGTTTCTATTGTTAACTCTGCCTTTTCATTTCTGATTTTGTTAATTTGGATACAGACTCTATACTCTCTGGATAGTCTGGCTAAGGGTGTATCTATCTAGTTGATTTTCTCAAAGAACCAGCTCCTAATTTTGTTGATTTTTTTTTTTTGCATAGTTCTTTGTGTTTTTACTTGGTAGATTTCAATCCCGAGTTTGATTATTTCCTGCCATCTACACCTCTTGGGTGCATTTGCTTCTTTTTGTTCTAGGGATTTCAGGTTTGCTGTCAAGCTGCTAGTGCATGCTCTTTCCAGTTTCTTTTTAGAGGCGCTCAGAGCTATGAGTTTTCCNCTTAGCATTCCTTTCATTGTACCCATAAGTTTTAATATGTTGTGCCTTTATTTTCATTAAATACTACAAAGTCTTTTATTTTTTATTTCTTTCTTGACCAAGTTATCATGGAGTAGGGCATTGTTCACCTTCCTATGTATGTGGACTTTCTGTTGTTTTTGGTGCTATTGAAGACCAGTCTTTCTGTGGTGATCTTATAGGATTACTTCAGTCTTCTTGTATCTGTTGAGACCCATTTTGTGAGTGACTATATGGTCAATT
>NW_018393590.1:8415-19310 GCF_900095145.1 Mus pahari | reverse complement strand
CCGGGAATCCATCCCATCATCAGCCACCAAACCCAGATACTAATGCACATGCCAGCAAGATTCTGCTGAAGGGACCCTGATATAGTGGCCTCTTGTGGGGCTATGTCAGTGCCTGGCAAACACAGTAGTGGATGCTCACAGTCAGCTATTGGATGGAACACAGGGTCCCCAATGGAGGAGCTAGAGAAAGTACCCAAGGGGTTGTAAGAGCCTGCAACCCTGTAGGTGGAACAACAATATGAACTAACCAGTACCCCCTGAGCTCGAGACTCTAGCTGCATATGTAGTAGAAGGTGGCCTAATCGCCCATCATTGGGAAGAGAGGNCCCTTGATCTTGTAAACTTTATATGACCCAGCACAGGTTAAGGCCAGGGCCAAGTAGTGGGAGTGGGTGGGCAGGGGCTGGGGGAGTTATAGGGAACTTTCGGGATAGCATTTGAAATGTAAATAAAGAAAATAATAATAATAATAAAAAGAATAAAGTCAAATTTCTCTTTAAAAAGGTTGAATAATCAAGCTTTAATTTGTATGTATATATATATCAGAGCTTACAATTGCTTAAAATTGTTCATCTCTAAGATACTATGTATTCTCAAGTTTGTAATTGTTGTGCATATACAACTGATATTTAAAAACGCTATTCTTTTAAAAAGACTGTCTTTGGACATTTAAGAATTTGTTCTAAATTGCCTGGACAAGACCTTTTAAGGCAATGCCATGCTACATTTATATCTCAGGCAGATTACAGGCCTTACACAAAAATAATTGGCCATACAATCTCATTCTTTACATCATCAAAATAGTAATGGCTTAAGATAATATTTTCGTATTTTTNGAGAATGTACATGTCAAATTGTAAAAATTTGTTCTCAGTATCCTCAGTTTCTACCTGTTTCCACATAATGGTGTTAATTCTTGAGGATTTATGCTTAATCAATTATTGTCAATGTATTCTCTTATTTCAAATTAAAAAGTAAATAAATAAAATATGCACATGTGACTATTAATACCTTTTCAAGCTTTCTAGTTACAACTTCTTTTACAAGAGAAACAACTAAAAGTGTAATTAGTCATTGCCTGTGTTAAAATTTTTTTGTACTAGTTGTTCCAAGTCAGATTAGAACTGCCTATTACAGTCAAGTATTTTAGATGTTTTGTCAACAATTTAATGTTACCCATGTTACTGAGACTTTTTATAATTATCAGAGACAAGGTATTGTGAAACTTTAAAAATTATATCTTCTTACAAAACAAGGAAGGGGAGGAATTATATCCCCACGCACATTATTTAAATCACATTTTTATTTTAAAAATTTTAAAAATTTGGATGTCAAAGAACTTACTAAATGCCTTATAGTATGTTAAAACTAGGCATACTCATGTCTAGGTAAGATGAAAATGATCCACTTATTGGCATATGGCATGATCTGAACAGGTACTTAATATGGGGAAGAGGGCATGCTTGTGTTTCCCCACAGAATGCAGCAGGAGCATGACAGCTGCTAGAATGATTCATGTGACAGGCTGCCCTGTGAGTTTGCTGAGTGCCCTGACTGTGGTGACACGAAAGCTGTATTGGGTTCTTAACCCACCTTTGCTTGCCTGTGTCCCAGATCTAATTTTTATAAGAGTTAATGTTAAACATCATTCATGTGGCAAAACAACTTCCTGATTGCTAACTTCCCACACAGTGAACAAATAAAAATGGAATATAATCAGGTTTCTATGTTACCTGCATGTAATTTCCATATTAGAAGAATGGAATATTGGTAGACTATAATAAGAAAATATATTTCCTTATCACCATTGTTTGATCTATTGTTTGAATCTCCTGATTTACATAAGAGAAGAAAATATAGCTAAGAAAAATATCCTATAATAAATTATATCCATACATACACTCTTAGAGGTTGTAATTTCAAATCCCATGTGATAGATTGTTTTCATTCATCTAGTCATTCTGCAAATATTTACTGGTACCACAGTAAACATTGATTATTAAGCAATGAACAAGGTCCATAGAGTCCAATATTCCCATTGATTAAACAACTAAAAATCACAATCCTGAGTTAAAATGCTCTGATATGTGGAGCTGGAGAGATGGGCAAGCAGTTTATAGCACTAGCTGCCCTTGCAGAGAATTCAATTCTCCACACCCACATAACATCACACAGACATCTGTCACTCCAGTTCTAGGAGCTCCAGTTTCTGGCCTTCAAGGGTACCAGAAGGCATAATACAGAGCAGGCAAAATACTCATAAATAAATGAAATAAAATCTAAAACTGTTTAAGAAAATACTTCTTTTTAAAGTTATGACTTAAAAATATGCTTTCTGAGTGAGTAGGGAAGGCATACATTTTAGACTTATGAGGAATCAGTCACATCACACAAAAAATATCTTTCTTGTCCCCACTCCTCTATATGATCAATCTCAACTTTCCTAGTCATAACCCAACTTACATGTCTCTCTATTCTCTGCAGTACCAGAAATTATTTTCCATGTGTAATTGAAGAATGGTTTATATTCAGTCAACTTCTATCCCAAACTCTTTATACTATCAAACAACAATGACAATAGGGAGATGAAATACATCTTTTCCCAGACTCTCTTGCCTATCTGTTTATGGCTGTGACTAGAATTAGGCCATTAAGAATCTATAATTTGGAACATTTGGAAAATGTTCCAAATAAAAACATACTCATGTATATTATAGAAGACACTTGGCACTGGAGCAAGAATGTTTGTTTCCAGTCAGCATTAAGAACCCGAGGACATCAGATTGAACAGTGACCTCCTAATTCTCTAGCGTTTAAAGTGAGGCAGAGATGGCAATTGTCTTGTGTGACCGGTTTTCTAAGTATTGCTCTTACTATATAGTCATTGCCAGAGGCCCAGCCTAAGAATCACTTCTACATACATGGAACAATATCATTGTAAATTTGTTTTCTGTATTTGCTCACGTGCAGCTAGAATGACTTATGCTATCATCAACTGCAATTTATTATATTATTTTGAATAACACTGAATTTGTTAGCAATGCATGTTGTGTTCCATATGTAGTATATAAAGTATACATACTGATGGGAAAATTAGTAACAGTAAGTGACTTCAAATATGCAGATTGAAATTATTTTTAAATGGGTTGATTGCTCATAATTTCGAGTAATACAAAGGCAATTTGCATGTCCTTCAGTGGTCTAGAAATAAGTCAATGAGTATAACAAATCAGTGTCTTTAACATCTTTGAGGAGATTGAAGAATGACCAGAAGACAACTGTATCAGCTTTCCCAAAATTGTGTGACTCTGTGAGATATCTGAAGCATAGGGGGAAGAAAGGACAGTTTATATGAGAAGAGACAGGAGACTAACCACAATTTCAACACATTCAAATCACTTGCTGTAAAATTCCCTAGCATAAAAACAATAGTTTTTACATTAAAATAACAAAAATATAGGCTTAAAGCCTGAATGTATGTGATTTTGGGTAGAGTTTCATTGTTTGTTCCAACATTTGCTTACACCCTCAAACAAGACTAATATGTTCAAAATTAATATAGCCTATGGTTGCTTTTCCTATTGCTGTGACACAAAAACCTGACTGAAATAACTTAAGAAACTATTCCTCTTGGCTGACAAGTCATACTTCATCATGATAAGAAAGTCACAGGAGCAGGAACTTGAGGCTTGAGGCATCTTACCATTTTCTATCAGTAGTGAAGAAGCAGAGTACAAAGGGCTACAGAGATGGAACAAGGGTTAAGAGTATTTTCTTTTCTTGAAGAGGACAAATTCAGTTCCCAGCACTGCAGTTGGGTGGCTCACAACTGCCTGTAACTCCAGCTCCAGGGTCTCTTATACCTTCTTTTGAATTCCACTTACATGTAAAATAATCCCACCACGCAAAAACATATACTTATAAATTAAATTTTAAAATTAAAAAAAGAAGCAGAGAGGAATGGATGCTTATGCTCAACTCGTTTTCTTCTTTGTATATTGTCTAGGATCACAGCTCAGAGAATGATGCTTTGCATACTAGGTACATTTTGCCACTCCATTAACCTAGTTAACAAAATCCCCAGAGAGTTTCAGAAACCAGTTTCCAAAGTGATTCTAGATTTCATTTACTTCACAATTGATATTAACCATGACATTTACCCTCTTCAGTCCCTGTTATGGAAACCTACTTTATCAAGTATGATTCTGTCAGAAATGCCTGAGGAACTACCCCATAATCTAAATAAGATTGTTCAGAAACCAGCTGAATATGGTATCTCTAAATTCATGATGCTAAAAGTCCTATATATGACTATTATAAAAATCACTGAAATGTGAATATCTTGGGGAAGCTCATACCAGTATTTTCATATGGACCTTATTCTCCTCTAAGTACCTTTTTTCCTCCTAACTTCACGCTTATTAATGAATGCACTGTTAAGTACTAGACCAAAATCATGTCTACTTCACCCACTAAAAATTTGTTTATCTGAAACCCCAGCCTAGGAATTTTACATTTGTTAAATTCCAACATTGCTTCATACTACTCAGTCCTGAAATCCTTATTTGGAAAATTCAATGCTGTGAATCCCAGCTTTCTACATCAATGTCTCTAAAAGCATGGCCTCCATCAAGGACACCATCCATGACAAGGATGAAGCTGTGTTTTTTTCTGTGCCTCTTGCCTCCCTTCTTCTATATGATATAGAATAATAAAACTTTTGACAGAAGGTCTAATTCTCTTGGCTCTGGGATAGATATATCAAAGATTTGATCAATTGTTTATCTAGACACCAATCTCCTAGTCTAATCTATATAAATTTACTTTCCTTTTCACCCAACTCTATAAACCCACCTTATTCTTAGGATCAAGAGAAGTAACTTATACACCACAGATCATTAATTGGCAGAGCCAGAACTCTTTGACTCTTTAATGTTGGGTGCAGGTTCTTGAATGCTTTTTATATGCTGTGGTCTCACACAATGAGTTTTCTTCCAAAGAAAGAATAAACTTGCCAAATGACATGATTTCCAGGTCTTCTTGACAATCACAATATTCCACAAAATTAACAATTGCATCTGGTTATACAACTTTCCCTTTTGAGTGGGTAGAGTGTGATGGAACTCTTTTATTTCTCCAGATGTGTCCCATATGTTACATAAATTTTAAAGATGTACTATTAAGAACTATATCAAATTCATGTCTGCTTCACCCACTAAAATTTTTGTTGAACTGGAACCCCAGCCTAGAGATCTAGTTCTTATGCTCTAAATTCAGTCTCCATGTCTTGTTTCTTCTTTCAGTGTTCTTGAGAGGGTATGATACTTTGTACAGAAGCTCCTGAGTATCCAGTATGACTGTACAACATAGATTTCTGTGCTGCTTTGGTGGGGAGAGGCTTGTTCACAGTATGTTCTCACATAAAAGATTTTCTTAAGATTTTACACCTCAAGGACACAGTCTCCCTTTCACCAACTTGATAAGTTTGGGATTTGACACAGGAGGTAATCTAAATAGCTGCTTGTGTGATATGATTTAAAGGTAAACAAGAAAATATCTCTCACCTCCATAAAATCTGTCTACATCTATTTAGTGATGTCTAAAATCTAGAACTTTCTTCATTTAAATGGTAACACATTGTATATCCCATAGTTCAAATGCCCCCAAGGGAAAAAAATATGAAAACATTATTAGTCATTAATATGTACATTTATTTTCTGTTGCTATGCTAAAATAATATGACCAAATGCAACTTTGTTGTTGTTGTTGTTGTTGTTGTTGTTGTTGATGATGATGAGGATGATGATGAGGATGATGATGATGATGATGGCAGCCATCAAGGGAAGCCTGGTTTCAGGAACAGGAAGCTGACTGAACACATTCTTATTCCCACACAGGAAGCTTGAGGGAGGTAAGGGAGAGAGGAAAGGAGGCAGGGAGGGAAGGAAATATAGAAAGAGAAGGGGAGAAAGTTAGGTGAGATTATACACCCTCAAAACCAGCCCTTAGTGACATATTTCCTTCATTAAGTTTGCACCTCCTAAAGGTTTCATAGTCTTCCCCCAAACAACTAGGGACCAAGTGTTCAAATATAAGTGCCCATGGAATACATGTCTCATTAAACCACCACAACATCCTACTATCTGAGTTTATCAATCCTTCTAAATGTCTTTTAAGGAGTTTTTCTAAGAAGGGAGACATGAGAGCATAATGCTACATTTAAGATACAGAATAATGATGGAATATCATTTCATCACTGTGAGAAAATGAAGAACCAGCCAGCCTCATCTTACGATTGTGACTAAATGGTAAATAGATACAAGGATGTTTCCTTCCTACCATTCATAAACAATAAATAAACCTAGGCTTAAGTAGTGAGATTTTCAAAGATGCTTGTCTTTCAATAAGTCAGTGCAATCTTTATTTAGCATCTGAGTAGACCTTTTCTAAAAGAACAGACTAAAAATTATAGAGAAAACAAAAATTAACTTATTAAAAAAACTGAGAGAAGCCTTATCTTACTACTGATATACAAAGTAAAGAATGCCCTGTTAGACTCCGCCATCGACTCAGTGACCATTATTCCTATAAAGGAAACCTTCTCCCATGTAGTTCTTGCTTCCCAGTCACATTCTTCCTTTATCCATTAGTATGGAGATTCCTATTGTCTTAGGACATAGAAACATTCTGAACTCTTAAATTCCCTGGTAGCACTACAAAAGAAATTTTGATCTATTCGGTCAGAAAAACTCCTGCAACTCCTTGAAAATGGGGGTTCCTTTTTCTATATGCATTGTCCTAAGACTGGAATAAAGAGAAACTGTCTCCTCCACCAATTATGATATCTGAGTTTCTTTGATTAGAGACACTGATAACCCTGTCCTTCAAGCTGTACCCTCTTGAATATCTTTCTTTTTTTTTTTTTTTTTTTTTTTGATAGTGGTTGTAGGTAGAGCTTTTATTCTCAGGTTTGGCTTTTTCCTCAGTTTCTAGACACAGAAATTCTAAGATTACATTTTGAGAGATGGGACCATCTGACACATTTTCTAAATCTCTTAGAATTATCTGAGTGGTGGGAGTATATTTTGTTCTAAGGAGATCACTCTGGGGCTTCTGGAGAGCTTCAGAACTAGAGTTGGTTGCTAGGAAACCAAACACTTGATTAGAGGGTTGGAATTTTCAGCCTCCTGAGAGGGAAGGACTGTTCCTTGGTGATCACTAACAGTCAAGGATGTAATCAATCTTGCCTATATAATGAACCCCTACCCTTGCTAAAGGTACAGGTTATTGAAGGACAAGGCCCTCTGAAAACAGGGCCTCATTTTTCATTATGTTTTTCTTCCAACTGACTATCAATTTTCCATTGAGTAACCTCAACCTTTGTTATAACATTAATAATAAACCACTGAACATGAATGTTTTCCTCTTTCTTTAGAATAATTCTTGAATTTTCAATAAACCCTAAGAGAGAGACTGAAGGAAAGGCTATCCAGAGACTGCCCCACCTCAGGATCCAGCCTATATGAAGCCACCAAACCCAGACATTATTACTGATGCTAAGAAGTGCTTGCTGGCAGGAATCTGATATAGTTGTCCCCTGAGAGGTTCTGTCAGAGCCTAACCAATACAGATGCAGATGCTTGCAGCAAAGAATCAAACTGTGTACCTAGTGGAGGAGCTAGGAGCTGAAGAAGCTGAAGAAGTTTGTAACCCTATAGGAATAACAACAAGATCAACCAACCAGACCCCTCAGAGATCCCAGGGACCAACCAAAGAATACACATGGAGGGACCCATGGCTCCAGCTGCATTTGTAGCAGAAGATGGCCTTATCTGGCATCAGTGAGAGGGGAGGCCATTGGTCCGTTGAAGGCTTTATGCCCTGTCCTTGGGGGAATGCTAGAGCAGTGAGGCAGTAGTGGGTATGGGGGAGCACCCCCATAGAATCTGGGAGAAGGGGTGGGGTAAGGAGATTGCAGAGGGGAAACTGTGAAGGGAGATAACAATTGAAATGTAATAAATAAAATAACCAATAAAAATTTTTAATAAATAACTAAACCCTAGAAGGAAGCCATTTATAATGCAGATTTCAACCTGTCTCTTGCAACTGGCAGAGGAGAGAAGGAGATTTATGGAATCAAATTCTTATTCTATGAGATGTAACTAACTCCAAGTAGATAGTGCCAGAATGGAATTGGATTATAATATAACAAATATATATATATATATATATATATATATATATATATATATGTGTGTGTGTGTGTGTATACATATATATGTTATATACATTATAAATAGCATATATAACACATATTTATATCTGTATGTTTTATACATACACACAGAGTTCCAAACATGGACCTTCTACAACCAGCAAAAGCATCTTGCAGAACTGTTGAACATGTGTCTAGTCCCATTCAGTATCATACATTTTGTGTTATAGTAGAAATATGGGGAAAAGAAGAGGCTTTTGCTTTTCTTTTACAGACTATTTTGTTGTTGTCATTATCAAACTGTTAGTTCATCAAGAATCTCATGCCCTTGATAGCTGATTATCCTTGGCATATGCTATAAGTTTCTTATCTTCCAGGTCCCCCTTACTGTCTTCAGTAGGAATCCTATGTAGAGAGATTCTCTTGTGAAATGAATAGAAGCAATGCCTGTCAATAAAATGCTGTTGGCCTATCAGGTAGAAATGGGGAGAGGGAAATTCCAGTAGAGAGAGAGAGGATTTCTGAGAAAGAGTAATTCACCACAAATGCTGAAGAAAAGGCTCATGTGAAACTGAAGAGAGGTACCCAACCATATGGCAGGAATTAGAATAGAATAAACATGTAATTATCTTATGAGCCAGTTGAGGAACAAGTCAAAGCTTTCAGCCTAGGCTTTTATTTATATGGAATTAAATCTCAGAGTTGTTATTTCAGGGAATTTGGGTGTGGGTGGAAAAACCTGCAGTTATAATCCTGCTTTATCAGCTCACCCAGAAACAGCCTTTCACTTGCTACTTCTCATAATATTCTATCCACTCACTACCACCCTCATCATTAACTGTGAGTCCTTACTTTACCAGGCTGCATTCTGAGGTCATATTGTTTCTTTCCTACACACAGAATTCCACTACTGTGAAATCAAAAGCCTGCTCCAGTAGACCAGAATATTATTCTTGTTTCCTAACAAATAATACTCCATTAGTTTTTCTTTGACATTAAATGATTGTAAGATTATCATTTAGAGCCAACAACATTTCACCTTACAGAATGACATTATCTGTGTGACTTCTATTCAGCCCTGGCCAATTTTATTAGTTATAGACTAGTTTGTGCAGCTTATTAATTAGGATTTAAACAAATAAAGATTTATTAGTATATCTTGAGAATCAAGACTTCCAAACACAGTGGCTACTTGAGTTGGCCAAGGAAGCACTTTGCATCCTTTTAGGAACACTTCAAGTAAAGCAGAACTAAGTCACAAGTTACATCTGACACTCAAACAAGCAGCAGTGGGAACAGTCCAAACCTTTGTGATAGTGACCTCCTGATATGTATCATCCATGGCCATTAACAGGAAAGTCTCCCCTAATTCTTCTCTTGTGTAATAGAAGGTTCTCTAAGTAACACCAATAACCACTTATTGGTAAGCAAAGTTAGACTTTGGTGTGATTGTTACTTTGGTCAATTGTGAATCAGGTCTCCTAGAAACAGGCTGCAAAGTAATATCTGGTTAAATGTTTCTGACTTCTTGATATCTTGTTAAAACAAAATGAAAACAAACAAACAAACACAAGAAAAAATAAGTTTTTTTTCAAAAGTAAAGCTTGAAAGAGAGAGCCTGGACTGAGTGAGATTCTGAGGAGCCTGAGTTACTATTTGGAGCTTGTTTTTAGTTGGTCCAAATGGACCTGGAGTTGCTTGTTGTACTGGTTGTATTAACTTGAAGATAGCTGGAGTCATCAGAGAGGAAGGAACCTCTGTTGGGTAAAGGCCTCCATGAGATCCAGCTGTAAAATATTTTCTCAATTAGTGTCATCATGGGTGGTGGTATCCTTGGGGTGGTGGTCCTGGGTTCTATAAGACAGCAGGCTGTGCAAGCCACATGGAATAAGTCAATAAGCAGCATGCCTCCACGGTCTCTGCTTCAGCTCCTGCCTTCAGGTTCCAGCCTGCTTGAACTCCTGTCATTATTTCCTCTAATGATGGACTAGGATCTGGAAATGTAAACCAAATAAACCCTTTCCTCACCGGCTTGCTTTTTAATCATGGTGTTTTTCTTACAACAACAGAAACCCTAACTATGATACTTGATAGGGGATGCAGTGAGATGGTTTCCTTCTCTGGTTGAGAGGCTTGAGTTATGTAATGCCCTTTTCTATGGTGCATCTGGTTTTGATCAAGTGCATTTCCAATTTTGCAGAATCACAATATAGTCAATAGAGATTGTCCCTAAAATTTCATTCAGAAAACACAACTTGCTTTAAGAAGCAAATACTCAAATCTACTCCAGGTTGTGCTGTAGAAGTAGTTAATAAATTTTGTACATGAGATTCTGATCTCAGAGAAGTCAATTAAGTTTCTCAAAGATATATGTTACATTAATATGAATACAAATATGACTTTTTTCACAAAATATATTCTGATTTTGGCTTCCCCTCCTCCAACTCCTCCCAGACCCTGCCTGATTCCTCATTCACCCAAATCTATACCCTTATTTATTCTCTTTCACAAAAATGCAAACATCTAAACTAATAAGAATAAAAATAAGATTAAACTGGGCGTGGTGGTGCACGCCTTTAATCCCAACACTCGGGAGGCAGAGGCAGGCGGATTTCTGAGTTCGAGGCCAGCCTGGTCTACAAAGTGAGTTCCAGGACAGCCAGGGCTATACAGAGAAACC
>NW_018393590.1:0-8370 GCF_900095145.1 Mus pahari | reverse complement strand
AAAAAAAAAAGAAAAAGAAAGAAAGAAAGAAAGAAAGAAAGAAAGAAAGAAAATAAGATTAAATAAAAACAAGCAAACAGAAAAACAGAAAGTTCATTTTAAAAGCATAAGAAGACTACACAAATGCTACACACATTTTTCTACATAGAGAAACCCATAAAAACAAAATCAGAAACCATAATATGCAAGCAGTGAACCTATAAAGAAAATAAAGTTCAGACAAGAATTATGTAAAAAAAAAAAAAGAAAGAAAGAAAGAAAGAAAGAAAGAAAGAAAGAAAGAAAGAAAACAACAACAACAAATAAACAAACAAACAAAACCACCAAAATTACCAGTAGGTTCTCTTTGTGTTGGGCATATGGCCTGCCCATAAGCTTGTGGCCTGTATGCCAAGTAAGTCCCCATCAGCAAAAACTGACTTTCCTTGGTGTGCAGTTATCAGATGGAAACAGTTTCCATGTTAGGGATGCAGTCTGTTACCAGTATTGAATCATTGTCTGTGCAGTTGATAATAGATTTAAAAGATACCCAAATATATAAGGACAAGTTGCCCTGAAATAGAGACAGGTTGATGGAAACACCAAATCCTTAGTTGGGACTGCAAAATAGAAAAAGGTTTTAACACATGTAAAATTAAAGATACAATTTTTCAGACAAGGAGAGTTCACTCTAAGCAACCATGCCTGAATAAACACAATGACTGTAAAAGCACAGCTTTAAAGCTTTCCTAGTTGTTTGGTGAAGTTCATAGTTTATATCTCACTGTTACTCAGATTTTAAAACCAGTCTGAAGTTAGCAATGTATTTTAATCATGGTTGAAATAATATGATAATATCTATGTTGCAGAGAAATTTTACTTTTGCACTCTTCTTTCTTAGACAAAGAGCAAGAAAATGCCATGCTTGCTGAAAATCAGCTATTATATCAGTTTCAGTGACTTCTAGTTGCAGCTGAGAAAAGTTTTAGCAACATATCGGGGGTCCACATCAAAGTAGACACAGAAGTGCATTTCAGTAATCCCAGCTCCTATGGTCAGATCAGAAACAGAGACAGGAATGGCCAGAAACTTGGGGGCTTATTAGCCTAACACATAGAGAGGCAAACAAGAGGTCTTGCCTCTACAAGATAGAAGGTGAAGACTGACCACATACAAACACACACACACACACACACACACACACACACACACACACACACTGTTGAATACATATCCAACATTTATAAGCATACACAGAGCAGAAGAAAGGAGGGGGAATTGGAACTAAAAGGGGGTGTGTGGAGAGGTGGCTTAGTGGTTAAGAGTACCTGACCTGCTCCTTTTGCACAAGACTGGGTTGAGTTCCCAACACTCACATAGTACTTCACAACCATTAATAACTCCAAGAATCCCTTGAATACTCTATAGAAGCATAATCTGAAAGGGCCAAGGATCTGATGTCCTCTTCTGACTTCAATAGGCATAGGTACACATATGGTGCATCTATATGTATACAGGCAAGCACTCACACACATAAAATTTTTAAATCTTTAAAAACAACAACTACAAAAAAAAACAAAAAACCAAAAAGCAAAAACAAAACAAAACAAACAAACAAAAAACAAGAAAATAGCCTGAACTTAAATTCTCCAAATTCTTTCAGAAAGTGTGAGCAGAATAAAGGCTAAAGTCTACATTGCACTTGTTTGAGATTTCTGAAATATTTGCTAGTATTCATATCTCCTGTACTAGCCATATGCTTCCCAGAATAGCTATGAATACAGCCCAACACAGAACTACACACTGCCTTAAAATATAATGAGACGATTTTTAAGAAGTTTGTAGGTTTTGTTTTGTTTTTCTGTAATTCAGTTATGGGGTTGTACAAAGCTTGAACTTTATTTTTTTTCTTTATTTACATTTCAAAAGTTATACGTTGAGGAGAGGAAGGTTACTGATTTGCATAAATTTTCTATCCAGTCACTTTGCTGAAGTTGTTTATTAGGTATAGGAGTTCTCTGGTGTAATTTTTTAGCGTCACTTAAGTACACTATCATATCATCTTCAAATAGTGATATTTTGACTTCCTCCTTTCCAATCTGTATACCGTTGAACTCCTTTTGTTGTCTAATAGCTTTGGCTAGTACTTCAAGTACTATATTGAGTAGGTAGGGAAAGAGTGGACAGCCTTTTCTAATCTATGATTTTACTAGGATTGCTTCAAGTTTCTCTCCATTTAGTTTGATGTTAACTAGTGGCTTGTTGTATATTGCTGTTACTATGTTTAGGTATGGGCCTTGAATTCCTGATTTTTCCAAGACTTTTACCATGAAGGGGTGTTGAATTTTGTCAAATGCTTTCTCAGCATCTAATGAAATGATTATGTGTTTATTTTCTTTGATTTAGTTTATGTAGTGGATTACATTGATAGGTTTCCATATATTGAACCACCCCTGCATTCCTGAAATGAAGCCTACATGATCATGATGGATGATTATTTTGATGTGTTCTTGCATTCAGTTTGAGAGAATTTTATTGAATATTTTTGCATTAGTACTCATAATGGAAATCAGTCTGAAGTTCTCTTTCTTTGTAGGATCTTTTTGTGATTTACATATAAGTGTAGTTGCATCTTTGTAGAAGGTGGTAGTGTTCCTTTCACTTATTTTTGTGGAATAGTTTGAAGAATATTGGTATTAGGTCTTTGTTGAAGATCTGATAGAATTCTGCACTAAACTCATCTGGTCCTGGGAATTTTTTTCTTGGGAGACTTTTAATGATTGCTTCAACTTCTTTAGATATTATGGAACTGTTAATATGGTTTATCTTATCCTGATTTAACTTTGGTACCTGATATCTGTCTAGAAAATTGTCCATTTCATCCAGATTTTCCAGTTTTGTTGAATATAGGCTTTTGTAGTAGGATCTGATGATTTTTTAAATTTCCTCAGTTTCTGTTGTTATGTCTCCCTTTTCATTTTTGATTTCATTAATTTGAATACAATCTCTGTCCCCTCTGGTTAGACTGATTAAGGGTTTCTTTCTTGTTGATTTTCTCAAAGAGCTAGTTCCTGGTTTTGTTGATTCTTTGTATAGTTCTTTTTGTTTCTATTGGTTAATGTCAGCCTTGAGTTTGATTATGTCCTGCCATCTACTCTTCTTGGGTGAATTTACTTAATTTTGTTCTAGAGCTTTTAGGTGTGCTGTCAAGCTGCTAGTGTATGCGTTCTTCAGTTTCCTTTTGGAGGCACATAGAGCTAAGAGTTTTCCTCTTACCACTGCTTTCATTGTGTCCCATAAGTTTTGGTATGATGTGTCTTCATTTTCCTTAAATTCTAAAAAAGTCTTTAATTTCTTTATTTCTTCCTTGACCAAGTTATCATTGAGTAGAATGTTGTTCAGCTTCCATGTGTATGTAGGCTTTCTTTTGTTTTTGTTGTTATTGAAGAACAGTCTTATTCCATGGTGATCTGATAGGATACATGGAATTATTTCAGTCTTCTTGTATCTATTGAGGCCTGCTTTGTGACCAATTATATGATCAGTTTTGGAGAAGGTACCCTGAGGTACGGAGAAGAATGTATATCCTTTTGTTTTAGGATAAAATGTTCTATAGATATCTCTTAAATCCATTTGGTTCGTAACTTCTGTTAATTTCACTGTGTCTGTTTAGTTTCCGTTTCCATGATCTTTCCATTGCAGAGAGGACAGTGCTGAAGATTCCTACTGTTATTGTGTGAGGTGCACTAAAGAAACTTTAGTAAAGTTTCTTTTATGAATGTGGATCCCCTTGCATTTGGAGCATAGATATTGTTGTCAGATTTTTCCTTTGATGAATATGAGGTGTCCTTCCTTATTTTTTTGATAACTTTTGGTTGAAAGTCAATTTTATTCAATATTAAAATGTCTACTCCAACTTGTTCCTTGGGACCATTTGCTTAGAAAATTGTTTTCCAGCCTTATATTCTGAGGGAGTGTCTGTCTTTGTCACTGATGTGCATTTCTTGTATGCAGCAAAATGTTGAGTCCTGTTTACCTATCCAGTCTGTTAGTCTATGTCTTTTTTATTGGGAAATTGAGTCCATTGATGTTAAGACATATTAAGAAATAGTGATTGTTGCTTCTTGTTATTTTTTGTTGTTAAAGGTAGAAGTATGCTTGTGTGGCTATCTTCTTTTGGGTTTGTTGAAAGATTACTTTCTTGCTTTATCTAGGATGTAGTTTCCCTGAAGTTTTCCATCTATTATCCTTTGTAGGGCTGGATTTGTAGAAAGATATTGTGTAAATTTAGTTTTGTCATGGAATATCTTGGTTTCTTCGTCTATGTTAATTGAGAGGTTTGCGGTCTATGGTATCCTGGGCTGGCATTTGTGTTCTCTTACAGTCTGTATGACATATGTCCAGGATCTTTTGTCTTTTAGAATCTCTGTTAAGAAGTCTGATGCAATTCTGATATGTCTGCCTTTATATGTTACTTGACCTTACGGCTTTTATTATTCTTTCTTTGTTTTGCGCATTTGGTATTTTGGTTATTATGGGATGGGAGGAAATACTTTTCTGGTCCAATCTATTTGGAGTTCTTTAGGCTTCTTTTATGTTTATGGGTATCTCTTTGTTTAGGTTAAAGAAGTTTTTTCCTATAATTTTGTTGAAGATTTTTACTGGCCCTTTAAGTTGGGAATCTTTGCTCTATTCTATGTCTATTATCCTTAGGTTTCGTCTTCTCATTGTGTCTTGAATTTCCTTTGGGTTAGGAGCTTTTGGTATTTCACATTTTCTTTGACTGTTGTGTCAATGTTTTCTATGGTATCTTCTACATCTGAGATTCTCTCTTCTATCTCTTGTATTCTTTTGCGATGCTTGCATCTATGACTCCTGATCTCTTTTCTAGGTTTTCTATCTCCAGAGTTGTCTCCCTTTGTGATTTCTTTATTGTTTCTATTTCCCTTTTTAGATCCTGTATGGTTTTGTTCAATCTGTTTGGTTGTATTTTCCTGTAATTCTTTAAGGGACTTCCTCTTTAAGGGCTTCTACCTGTTTCCCTGTGTTCTCCTGTATTTCCTTAAGGGAGTTATTTTTTCCTTCTTAAAGTCCTCTATCATCATCATGAGATGTGATTTGAAATCAGTCTTGCTTTACCTGTGTCTTGGGGTATCTAGGGCTCACTGTTATGGGACAACTTGGTTCTAATTATGCCATGTAGCATTGGTTTCTGTTGTTTATATTCTTGCCTTTGCCTCTCACCATCTTGTTGTCTCTAGTGCTAAGTGCTCTTTCTGTCTCTGACTGGAATCTGTCCCTCCAGTGATCCTGCCTGTGTCAGAACTCCTCAGAGTCCACCTGTCTCTGTGATCCTGTGATTCTATGATTCTGTGATCCTGAGATCCTTGGTGTGTTAGAGCTCCTGGGAATCAAGCTGCCTGTGCAATCCTGAAATCCTAGTGTGGCCAAGCCCCTGAGTTTCTGTTACGCCAGAGTTCCTGGGAGTCAAGCTTTCTCTGGGCATTGCAGGGGTGGATGTGGAGCTAGAGCTCTGGGTTTGCTCTGGGCACAGGTGCTAGCTGGAAGGAACCCATGCCTCTGGCTGGGTGGGGGTTTGTGTTTACCTGGTTCCTGTGGGGTTCCCAATTACACTGGGTGTTGGGAATGATGTTGCAGCCTCAGCTGTGTTTGTCAGAGCTCCAGCATTCCTGGGTGTGTTCAATGTCCTGGGAGTCAAGCTTCCTCTGTAATCTTGTGATCCTGTGATCCTGGGTGTTTTGGAGCACCTGGGAGTTGGGCTCCCTCTGGGTGTTTTAAGAGTGGATGGAAAGCCAGCACCCCATGTCTGATCCAGGTGCAGGTTCAGACCTGAAGTAACCTATGCCACTAGCTATGTGGTCGCTGCATCCAGGGATCCAGGTGGATCCAGTTACTCTGGGTGTTGGGGCAGATGTTGTGGCCTCTCCTGTGATCCTGAGTGTTTTGAGCACCTAGGAGTTGAGCTTCCTCTGGCTGTTGTGGGACTATGATCCTGGGCATGTGAGAGCACCTGGGAAGCTTTCACTTTGTAACTGACTATGTTGTGCCACAGTGTCAATAAATTGGGCATAACAAAATGCTAACCACATAAGCCAACATTCGAGGAAAAGACTAAGGATCAAAATGCCCATAGATGATAACTGCTACTGCCAATGCTGCATGGCAGTGCATCATGACTGCTCTTATCTCCTGCCAGAAAAACAAACAAACAACAACAGAAAAGTCTGAAAAAAAAGTAACAGAAGCCTCTACTGTAGACAGAATCTCTTGTGTACTCTATGGAAGCATGATGTGTCAATTAAAAAGGTGATGGCCTATTATCTGAGGAAAGAAATAGGATATGGTATCTCTTGTAAGGAGAAAGGAACTCTGGAATAGAGTTAGGTACAGGAAACGATTTATCCCAAACTCCAAGGTGACAGATACGTGAAACTGAGGAGTGTTAGGCAGACATGTGTCATTCATAGAATAGAATGAACAGATTAATTAACTTATGACAGTCAAGGAATAAGCTTAAGCTTCTGGCTTAAGCATTTATTCTTAAATAATAAGTTTCAGAGTCATTGTTTGGGGAACTGAGACATGGGTAGAAAACTCAGGAGATACACTCTACCACAGAGAATGGAGAAAACTTAAGAGCAGACACTTTTGTATCTCTCATCTTCTGCCCAAAGAGAAGGTAGCAAAAATGCACACTGCCTCTGTTCACATCCAGTAGTGTCTCTGAAAGTCTAGCTCACTGGTCCCTCCTCAAAAGGACATTTCCAACCAAGAAGTAAATGCCATTGTCCCAATAGCAGAAGGGATGTGGAAATCTTTTAAGAGAATAAGAAAAGAAAAGAAATGTCCCTCAAGAAAACAGAAACAATATTTGTCACTGAATACATCATTACTCATAATTCACTGTATTCATAGCCTTGTGTTTCCTTTTAGTAGACAAGTCAGCCTTTACAATAAAGCCTAAAACCTAGATCCAGTGTTAGGATTGGCCAGATTACCCTTTTTCACAGTGAAAAAGTATGGTGGGGAAAAGTTTTATTGTGGCATTTGCTTTCTGTACTTAGCACAACAATAGCTAATTTTCAAATTTTTGAAGGATCAAATTATCTTTCTCTCATAAATATAAAAACAATGCAATCTGCCTTGGTTTTTCCCAGCAGCTTTCCCCCTCTAGGAAAGTAGCAAGTAGGTTTTCATTTGAGCCCTACATTTGAATTATGCCTCTGTAATATGTTTTAGAATTGATGTGAAGATTATGAGTATTCTGCTACATCAAAATACTACACATCTCTGAGGAGTGCTGAAGTCAGTAGATTATGGATATATTTGTTTTGTTTTGTTTTGTTTTGTTTGAAAATGATGGACACAAAACTTGGGCAGTATTCTGTGTTTCATAAAGGGCCAGTTTTGGTTCTCTGCTGTTTAGAAGAAAAATACATTTTTATATAAAGGAAACACTGTGTCTTTCTTATTCCAAATAGTCTAAATTCATCTTATCTACCTTTCCCAATTTGTTTGAATCCAAAAAACTGCTAATACAAGTGTTTTATTGTAGAAAATCCCTTTCAAGCTTGATGCAGGACCATGTTGTTTAGTGACTTCATTACTAGATTATTCAATGTAACATGCTTCTCGCTTCTCTCTGGTCCCTGGAACCATCTTAATCTTCATAATATTATTACTAGAAATAAAAATCTGTGGCCAGAAAGAGATGAGGTTTATACCCCAAGAAAACTGTAGGTCATGCATCGTTAGATAACTCACACATTCTTCTCTTGATAAGAGCTGAACAATCCAAGGTTGACTAGCTTACTCTGCTTTCAACTAATGCTAAAATCCATAAGTATTGATTTTTCTCCTTGGAGCTTGATTTCTTTTCATAATTTAATAACATCCAATAACTCAAAATTTATCTCCTTCCTTAATCCCATCAATGATATCAGTAACTCTTTCTTTTCTGCATTGAGCAAGCACATTATTCCAACCAAAGGTATTCTTTTTAGAGAGGCCAGGCAAAGAATCCATATTCTTGTGGCATGTTACATTAAAATTTGGGGCATAGGAAGAAAATTATGGTTTAAATTATACCAATGTTTTGATGGATTTTTTTTTAATGCTACTCCTTGCTAAGAGGTTCTGGGTTATATTTTTTTTTTAATTTTTTTATTATTTTCTTTATTTACATTTAAAATACTATCCCAAAAGTTCCCTATACCACCCCACCCCTGCTCCCCTACCCACCTACTCCCACTACATGGCCCAGGTGTTCCCTTGTGCTGGGTCATATAAAGTTTGCAAGACCAAGGGGCCTCTCTTCCCAGTGATGGCCAATTAGGCCATCTTCTGCTACATATACAGCTAGAGACACAA
>NW_018393589.1:0-5756 GCF_900095145.1 Mus pahari | reverse complement strand
GGAATCCAATGGCAAACAACAGAGTCAGCGAGAGACCCTGCTCCAATTGTTAAAGGATCCACATGAAGATCAAGCTTCACATCTGCTACAAATATGTAGGGTCCTAGGTTCAGCCCCTGAATTCTCTTTGGTTGGTGGTTCAGTCACTGTGAGCACCCGGTGGGCCCAGATTAGTGGATTTCATAGGTCTTCTTGTGGTGTCTTTGACCCCTCTGGCTCTCACAAATCCTATCACCCACTCTTCCACAGGTTTTCCAAGCTGTTTGGATGTGGGTCTCTGCATCTGTTTCCATACACTGAAACCTCTCAGAAGACATGCTAGGCTTCTGTCTGCAAGCATAGCAGAATGTCATTAATAGTGTCAAGTATTTGCTCTCTCCCATTGGGGGGATCTCACGTTGAGTCAGTCATTGGATATCCATTCCTTCAATCTCTATTCTGTCTTTATCCCTGCCTTGTAGGGAGAAAAAAATTTAGATTGAAGGTTTGAGGTTTCCCTCCATCTACTGGAAATTCTGCTTGGCTACAGGAGGAGGTTACTTTAGTCTCAATATCCTCCACTGCTAAGAGTCTCAGTTAGGGTCACACCCATAGACTCCTGGGAGCCTCCCNCATCTTAGGTCTCTGGCCAAGNCCAGAGATACCTTCCACTGATGTCTGTTCTCTCTCCCAGCCCCTCTCCTCCACTTACTCTACCCATACTTGATCTGTATCTCTGTTCCCTTTCTCATCTTNTCTCCCACTCAGAATCTACCTCTACCCTTCTAAGTCCTTATTTCCCCTTCTGAGTGAGATTTAAGCATCTTCCCTTAGGCCCTCCTTGTAATTTAGCTTCTTTGGGTCTGTGGAGTATAGCCTGGGTATCCAGTATTTTATGGCTAATATCCTCTTATAAATGATTACATACCATGAATGTCTTTC
Source organism: Mus pahari (assembly GCF_900095145.1). Taxonomy (NCBI): domain Eukaryota; kingdom Metazoa; phylum Chordata; class Mammalia; order Rodentia; family Muridae; genus Mus; species Mus pahari. The sequence continues at coordinate 4,835 of NW_018393589.1, read as the reverse complement.
TGTGTCTAGGTTACCTCACACAGTGTATTTTCCAATTCCATCCATTTGTTTGCATTTTTAAAAAACTATTCAATTTAGGAGGATCTGCCTTAATCCGGACATTTTTCAATAATTTATTCACTATACATCCTGATCACACCCCCTCCTGTCTCCACCTTTACAAATTTGTCTCCCCATTAACCCCTCCCCTTCTCAGAGAAGGGAAAATGCCACACCCACTCCTGTGGTGTCTGTGTGATAAGTTCAAAAGCTTGGTTGCAGTCCTGAGGCAAAAAGGTTCATAGAAACTGGTCTCCTGGGGTCTTTGGCTTCCCATAGCACAGATGTGTTTCAGATTTGTCCTTGCGATGGTGTGGAGGGTCTTGCATGCTTTCTTTCAGTTTGTTTTATTATAAGTGCCTCCAAGGAATGATTTGACAAATAGCTAAGTTAGATTGAACATTGCTTCCTGGCCTCCACCAGTATTCCAATATCCTAGGCAATCATTGAGCTGACCTTGGGCTTTGAATTTTGTTAGAATGTTACTTATTCAGACAAAATGCCTCCAGTGTTGAAAGAGAGNTAGTGAAAGAAATCAGGCATTGCAGTTTACTGGATTAGAGTAGAAATCTCAGGGCAAATTCTACAAAGTAAATTTGGAATTCTCATTACAGTCATATAGGGCAGACTACAATACATATTAGAAGAAATTCGTGGGCTCCTCTGATAAATGGAGGTTCCCTACAGATACTTAAAATAACAACTAAGTTATTCCCATATACAGGGATTTACAATAGCTTAGGAAGAAGTAGGATCATACAATGGACTAGAATTGAAACTATGGCAAGGGCATGAAGACCTTGCCCCTGGCTTCTAAGAATAAGCTGACGTTAGGTAGGGCTGATTTTTTCCCCAGTTGTAGACATTGATTTATATCTCAGTTGTAAACACTGCCTGGTTCCTGCTATCATGTATGCATTTCTCTGTTTTGTGTAGAGTCATTATGCATTGGATGACCTTAATGTATCACCTAACTTCCTTGTTTTCTTCTGTAGTATAAGTCTGATGCTCAATTTGAAAAATTACATTCAGATCAACACTCCTTTGTGTTCAAGTCTGTTTGTAACTCTCCAACTCCTTGTCCACCTGAATACTGGGACCCTGATTTCTCCCTCGGGTTGAGGGACCAACTGAGTCTAGTCTGTGGCAGGAAAACTCTGCTTGAATACAGCCACACCAAGTAAGAATCACATTCTATCTATCTATCTATCTATCTATCTATCTATCTATCTATCTATCTATCTATCTATCTATTATTTATTTGTTTATTTTTACATCCCAATCACTGTCCCCATTCAGATGCCCCCTCACAGAGTCCCTGCCCCTAAAACCCCTGCCTTTCACCTCTGAGAGTGTGGGGTCTCCTGGATATCTTCCCTGGCCCTGAAATATCAAGTCTCTGTAGGCTTGGCAGTTCTTGCACTGAGGCCAGACAAGGCAGCCCTGTTGGGGAAAGGATTCTACAGGAAGGCAACAGCTTTAGGTACATCCCCTGCTCCAGCTATTGGGCCCACATGAAATCTGAGATGTACATATGCTATGTATGTGCTGGGGGCTTGAGTCCAGCCCCAGTATGCTCTTTGGTTGGTGGCTAGGTCTCTGATAATCCCCAAGGGTATAGGTTAGTTGAATCTGTTGGTTTTCCAATGGAGTTCCTATCACCTTCAGGACCTTTGATCCTTCGCCCAACTCTTCCACAAGAAGCCTCAATGTCTGTCCAATGTTTCATTGTCGGTATCTGCATCTGTTTCAGTAAGCCCCTCAGAGGGCAATGATGGCAGGTTCCTATCTGTAAGCATAACCGAGTATCATTAATGGTGTCAGGGATTGGTGCTTGCCCATTGTATGCGTCCTAAGTTAGGCTGTTTATGGTTTGGTCATTCCCTCAGTCTCTGCTCCATATCTGTCCCTGTATTTCTTTTAGACAGGACAAATTTTGAGTCAAAATTTCCAATTTACAATGGTAAATTGCTTTCATAAGTGACTTTGAGATTCTGTATATATGGAGAACTCTCGACTTGCAAATTAAAGGTAGGTACACCCTGGATTCTATTTTCAGTACTACAGTACATTTTTTATATAGCAGGTGTTGTTGTTGTTGTTGTTGTTGTTGTTGTTGTGTGTGTGTGTGTTTGTGTGTGTGTGAGTGTGTATAAACAGGGAGAATTATCCTTCATTTAAGATTAGAAATAGAAAAAATACTACACTGAATTTCTTTGCCTTGACCTAGACAAAGTGTTTTGATTGCATTAGAATCATATCTAAACAGAGGTTATTTTGCTTGTGGTTTTGCAAAGCTTAACTCAGGGGTAGATTCTNTTATGGCTGCAAGGGATGTATGGATGGGAAACTATGAAAAGATCTTTGAAGTAACCATTATGAGTACATGCTCTTCTTGCCACAGATTNCTGTGTTAGCAAACTACAGATACTTATGGCCAAGGAAGGTTGGCGTCTCTTTGCTATAGTGGATCTGAGAGTGGTCAGGGTTTTACTATGAGAAGATGGCAGCAGTTAAGAGAGATATGTTGGATTCCCCCACAAGAAGTCAAATTAAGAACACTGAGTAAGGAGTAGTGATGGCACCATACCTTTTATGGTATAAATATCACTGATAAAATTCATGTTGAAATTTAATTCTCAGGTGATTTTTGAGGTGGGACTAGTGAAACCACACAGTAGTGACTAGGGGTATATTTGGTCATAGATGATTAATTGATTCATTAATGTTTATTCTGACAATGGACTTCTGGTTAACTTAGAATAAATCTGTATCCTGAACCTATTCCCCTCCTCAATGAGATACTCTATTTTACATGGGAACTATAAAGTTAGTTCCCCCAAAAGCAACTGACTGGTAGGCTAACCACAATTCACTAGAAGGCCAAATATACATGAATATAGAGAAGTACACATTCAACTTAGTGGGCAAAAAAACTGAGAGAAAACACAAAATTGATTATGCAGGGAAGGATGTGGTGTGGGTTTGGAAAAAGTTAGGGAAGGCATGAATATGGTCAAAGCTCATTGGATAAAATTCCCAACAGAGTAAAAAAATAAAAATAAAAGATAGCCTTCAACAGATGTGGTTTCTCTAACACCCCAGCCTACAGTACTTTAAGCTGATATATTCTGAATCTGTTAAAATTATCCTGAATGTCATATATATTCTGAATCTGTTGAAATTATCTTAATATCATATTCCATTATAAAAATAAAAAAATATGTTAAGGTAAAATGATATGGTCCATTTCAATACAGAAAAAAAGCCTACAGATGCAATCATCATCTGAAAAACAAGATAGTCCTTGCCAGCAGAGCCTTCCTGTTTTCTGTAATATTCTAGTCTAACTAANAAAGGAAATTTCTTAGACTGAAAGTGAAATCAACAACAACAAAAAAACNCAGAAGACTGGATCCCCAACTCTGGCCAGGTAAGAAAGTGGGCTAACAGAAGATCTTCATATCTCCTTCATCTCCTCCAAATTCAATCCTCCAGTCNCATCACTAGCCCCTCAGAAAACCACCAGCTAAAGGCACCACCCACAATCCCCATTTCCAGTAGATNCATAGATCATCATGGCCAAACTCCATCCTCCCACTCATTGCTTTCTCCTGGGCCACATCTCAAACAGTCTCTTCCTTGGAACCCACATGCTATTCTTACCAAGGATACAGTAGGCTAACTGCAGACCTCCATTCTCCCTCATCTCTTCCAAATTCAGTTCCTGAGTATCATCCCCAGCTCTTCTTTTGTGGTTTCTCCTCACTCTTTGCACCCATGCCTAGGGGACAATGAAGAGTGGTAGAACATCTTGCTTTCCTAACACCAGTGGATACCCCCAGCATTCCCCACCTAGTCCTTACTCTTAAATGTCAGCTTCTAACACCCAGAAACCTATTTCCCAGAAACCCCCAGTGGCACACATATAAGCACCCCAGAAGAATTTCCTACCAGTCAAAAGACAGCAACTACAATCTCCTAAGAAATAAGAAGGCAATAGAAACCAAGAAACAAAATGCCCACCCAGCAAAGACAAGACCAGATATTAGCAACTAAAATCAGAATCTTCTAAATTCCAGATATTCAAATGCCTAAGTTAAAACACAATGAATCACACTTAGGAAAATATGTCTCCACTAGAGCCCTATAAGAAGACCACAGCAGGTCCTGGGAACTGCAACATAGCTGAAGAGCAAGGGAAAAAAAACATAATATAGCCTTTGTGATTGTAATAGAGATCCTTAAAGAAGAAATTAGTAAGTCCTTTGAATAAATCTATGAAAGCACAACAAATCAGTGAAACCGAATGAATAAAACATCTTAAGACCTAAGAGTGGAAATAAAGTCAGTAAAGAAAACAAAAATCTATGGAAATATGGGCATAAACAAATCAGGAATTCAAACAGGAACCTCAGAATACCACCAACAGCCTCATCAACAGAATATAAGAGAGGTAATATGGAGCCTATATCAAACCTCTTGATACAAAATAAAATCTAGGCTACATATGGCATGGTGTGTCTTCACAGCAATGGAAACCTTAACTAAGGTAGTCTTATGGAGTATTAGGATAACTGTGGTCTCTTAAAACAAAACGGAAAATGTTCCTTCTGTATCTATTTTGTGACCAAAGCAAGTCTTATAATGACAAAATGAGGGCTGGTTTACAAGTTCAGAGGTTTAGTCCATGATCATCAAGACATGGTGCTGGAGAAGGAGCTGGGAGTTCTACATCTTCATCTGAAGGAAGACAAGTGCAGATTGGATCCTAGATGGCTAGGAGACAGATCTCA
>NW_018393588.1:12653-18058 GCF_900095145.1 Mus pahari | reverse complement strand
CCAAGGGAATATACCCATTGCACTGGGATGAGTGAGATTTGCCTTCATGACCAGCCCTTGCACCTCGCAGAGTTTGTCTCATTGCACGCGAGAGGGTGGTTGTGATTTTTTACTATATCCTTCTCGAGCGCTGTTAGCTGAGGAAGTTAATGGCTGACTCGTTGGATTTGGTCAAAAGTAATACAATAAGGGGAGATGTGGGAAGCCAGAATGAATCGCCACAAGATGGCGCTGGCTCCCTGTGTGTTTTCCTTGTGAGTAAGCAAGTGCGCATGTGCTTTCGGGGGTTCTGCCGCGTCACTGCTCAGCCGGGAGCATAGTTATGAGTTTCTGATTGCATATCCAATCAGGAGTTTCCACACTGTCCTAAGCATATGTAAACAATATTAAGNATATATAAACTATGCATATTTTCGGGCTCGGGGTCTTTCGGTTTAGCAATTAACCCAACAATAAACGTTTGTGGAAGAAGTCTATTGTTCCGTCTCTTCCTTGCTGGCGGGGGAGTGGACAGCGACAGATGCTGCTTTCCCAAAATTGATCATTTTTCAGATTTGTGAGGAAACTCCGTACTTCAGTTTTTAATGGTAGCCAGCTAGCCACCCCTTTATTCTTTGGTGGGAAGACATAAATGTAAAATGATGATGATGGTGGTGGTGGTGGTGGTGATGATGGTGTAGTTCTGGCTGCCCTAGAACCAAGCTCAAATATCACAGTTGTCCTGTTCTACATAGCCAGTTCATGGACAGGTTACATTATGTAAAGAGATCAATCTTGTCTTTACAGAAAGAAGGAAAGAAAAAACAAAGAGAAAGAAAGGAATGGAGGAAGGAAGGAAGGAAGGAAAGAAGGGAGAACATAAATAGAATCAAGTAACTTGGAAGAAATCAACACACACACACACACCAACAAGGGGAAACAGTGCATGGGATCTGTATGAGGGCTGAGGGAAGCAGTCTTGGGCTGCATCCTCTCAATTGTGTATATAAATTGGGTGTACTAGCCAATGCCTGTAATCCTAGCACTCAGCAGATAGAAACGGAAGGATCATATCATCTGCAACATAGCAGCCACTCCTGTTCAAATTGAGGCACTCTAAAAAAATAAATAAATAAAATGATTATTTTCTGGCCAAATGAAAGGATTTAAAACAAATCACTATGAAAATGTATTAATTGAAATAAATACAAACGGGAATTTTAACCATTCCACCGCTCTTTTAATTTTCTCTAACTCTATTTAATCTTCCAAAAACGTGTGGGTGGTAGTGGGTAGGTGGGAGGAGGTGCTGGCAGCAAGGAACAGAAAACAACAAACCACAAGTGGTGGAGTTTTTTTATGATGAGGCTTAAATGGAGTGGAACTGATATGCCTGCCTCTCTCCCTTCACACCATGTTTGGATGCTACCTTCCCATAAGTGTGCCTGTTCCTTGCCCCACTAATGGATTTACTTGAGTGTAATGGATTTACTTAGAGAATAGTCGCCTGTTTTCACAGTTCCCTGTCATACTTTCATTTAGGGGGGCTTAGAGGGCTGGCCTGAGTCCAACCTGTGTTCACTGTGTTCAGGAGGGACAGAGGCCACTGTTTGTGTCACTCTGGAAATGTGGTGGGTACCCTGCATCATTGTGTGGGGATTTCTTGGGCCTAGAGGATGCTGTGTCTCTACCTTCCAAGCCAAGTCTCTATGAGGCCTGGACCAGACTCTATGGAGGTTCAGAGCCTCCTTTTTTTTCCTCCAGTAGCTCCTTGGTACCCTGGATAGAGCTCTGGATTTCTGAGGCCAATTGGATGCTTTGCCCCAGGATTAAAAGCAGATATGCCCTGTCCCACAATCCATAAGGCTTTGAAGCCTCTTGTTTTGTTTTGTTCTGTTTTGTTCTGTTTTGTTTTACTCCAGGAGCCCCTCCATCCCCCAGGCCAGGGCTCTGGATTTCTGAGTATGAGAGGATGATGAAGCCTGGTTTCCAAGCCAATGGATGTGGCCCGGCCAGGTTTCCGAGAAGTTTCAGAGACTTTTATTTCCAGGAATACCTGGGGCCCTGGGGACCCATGCGGCCAAGCCTAATCTGTGGACCCTGCATTCCAGCATGGCCTTCTTGCTCTGTGTTTATGCATGGTTTTATGGTCAACCAGTTGTTCCTTTGAGGTTAGTTACTTGCTCTTGGGGACATTTTTGGATACTTCACAGGGCATCACTTCCAGGTGTTCCATGTGGCCAGTGAATTTGCTACCTGTACCTGTTATTGTTTGAATCTTTGCAATCTGTCCGTGTTGTACCAGGGGATACATGCAGACACACTGTCCTTCGGTTGGTAAAAATAAAGGACTGGGTCCTCCAAGACTGTTGCCTTTTCCAGCCACTTGTTTTTCTGTCTTTGGGGCTTGCAGTGCAGGAGCTATGTGTGTGCACTCTTCTTGCTTCCTGTCCTTGCTTATTTGATTGCTTGTTCTCTCTGTGCTGCTTGTGACAACCCTGCACTGGCTGTCGTTTTTTTGTGTCCGGCTTTCCCTCTTTCTTTTCCTGGTCATTGTCACCTGTACAGGATAGAATGGTGGAGCTATATGCAAGGAGAAGACTTATTTTGTTATGGTGATTCCTGGAGCTCCTCCATGACCAGCTCCATTCTTTTCCTTCCTCTGAGTTCCTGAATCTCCACTGGTCTGCCCTGTGCCTCCGGAATCCTCTGCTTTGTCCTCCGCACAGCATTGCCTTCTGGGGTTAAGCAGGCAAGCTTTTTATGGTTTTTGTTTTTGCTTTTCTTGTTTTTTTGTTTTGTTTTTGTTTTTTGTTGTTTGTATTTGGTTTGTCTCTTTGTTTGTTTGTTTCTTTGTTTTTGATCTTCCAGCTTTTGCTGCCCTGAGCAGAGCAGTTCTATTTGTCTAGGAAGGTCCACTTACCCTGTTTGCCACCAGTCACTGTGATTTGGGGGGGGGGGTGAAGAGGGGCAGTTTGTTCAGTTTTCTTAGTTGTTCTCAGTGTACTTGCACAGCGTGCTAACTTTTGTATCCTGGCTTGCTCATTTTGCCCAACTAAGGTCCTGCTTGTTGTACCTGATGGCATATGCCTGCCTCCCTTTTGGTCGATCAGTGTAGTGCTCTTGTGCTTTCTTAAGGCTGAGGTGTAACCTGGGCCATGTGAGAAACAAACATTCATGGAGAATGGTCATTCATTTCGAGTGGTGCTCGACTTCTTGTTCTGCTTTCAGGCCTCGTGTCTCCTCCCCATCACCATCTGTGGAGTATGGTGATCCCCCTCAGTTCTCACTGCGGTTCATGGGGTACCTGTGGATGTGTCAGGCCCTCTGCCATACTTAAGTGGTGGTTTGGTCTTTTCTTGTGTTCCACCTGACCCTCTTCCCCAAGACCAGAATGGTGGTTGATCCCTTGTGGTGCATGACCTTCCCATCCAGTGCAGGTATGTGCCTTACTTGTGATCCTCTCAGTGCACCTGGAGTGGTCCAAGGCTTTCACCCTAGAGGTGCCTGCTTCTGAGTTGCTGGTAGTGTTTACCATTCTCTCTCCTGTGTGTTTGGGGTTTGCAGTGCCAGGAGTTACATGTGCACGCATTTCCTGCTTCCTGTCCTTGCTCTCACTGTGCTGTTTGTGACAACCCAGCACTGTTTATTGTTTTCATGTCAGGCATTCCCTCTTTCTCTATGGTCATTGTACAGGACAGAATGGTGGAGCTATGGGTGAGGAGGGAGAGCACTGATTTTCTTATGGTGATTCCAGGAGCTCCTCCATGACCAGCTCTGTGTGTGTGTGTGTGTGTGTGTGTGTGTGTGTGTGTGTGTGTGTGTGTTTGTGTTTCATTTCCATGTCATTTTGTCAGTTGTCTATTAGAAGCCCAAGGGGGATCAGAAAAAGGGTGGAAAAAGAGGCTCTAGTGTTGCCCATTTTCTGAAAGGAGAGTGCCTTGTGGGTGAACACACACCCTGTGCTGCCTCCTTTCCCCATAAGCCTGAGTGTCAGGTGGTGCAGAGCAGTCCTGGATGGCCTTTGTCTTAAAAGTCCTTTTTACTAAGCTGCAACTTGTTCTGCCATCCAGAGGGGCTTTGAAAGGCCTGGCTCTTGAGGAAACTCTCTTAGGTCCTCTCTGTTCATGTAAGGAGAGGCCTCATGGGTACTGCAGACCTCTCCATACCCCGCTGTGTCTCCTCCTTCCTGGCACTGCATTCAGGCAGCTTTGGTTTGCAGTGGCCCAGGGCTCCTTGGGTGGGGGGGTCTGTCCCACCCCTAGTGAGAAAAAGTTGCCTTCTCTAACTATCTGAGGAAAGGGCATGCAGTTTCTCCTTGATGGTCCCTCGAAGTGCCTGCCCCAACTGCATTTTGTGCATAGCTTCCACAAGTGCTTCCCCTTGGCTGGGGTGAGCATTCACTCTTTCATCTAAGGAAGCCTGCACCTCTCTGCTCCAAGTTTGAGGAGGGTTCACACAGGGCTGAACTGTGATTCTGACAATGTATATAGCTTGTTCTTGTAGTGTTGGAGAAGGGCTGCATGCATGTTTGCATGTTTGCTACTCATCTCCCCTAGGGTCGGTCGCTATGTTACACAGAATGGAAGGGAGGAGTTGGGCTCCCAGAGTTGTAGTCTTGCTCATCTTCCATCCCCCTTGCCCGCCACTGCATGTGTCTCTCCTTCTCAGGTCCCCCTTTGGCTATTCCTGTGCCATGCACTTGCCATGCTTTGTGTGTGCTGCATGCAAGGGCTGTGTGGTGTCGCCCTACCTCCTTACTATGCAGCATTCCTATGGGTGGTGGAATGTGAGTGTCTTAGTCAGGGTTTCTATTCCTGCACAAACATCATGATCAAGAAGCAAGTTGGGGAGGAAATAGTTTATTCGGCTTACACTTTCCACATTGCTGTTAATCACCAAAGGAAGTCAGGACTGGAACTCAAGCAGGTCAGGAAGCTGGAGCTGATGTAGAGGCCATGGAGGGATGTTATTACTGGCTTGCTTCCCCTGGCTTGCTCAGCCTGCTCTCTTATCGAACCCAAGACTATCAGCCCAGAGATGGCACCACCCACAAGGGGCCCTCCCCCCTTGATCACTAATTGAGAAAATGCCTTACAGATGGATCTCACGGAGGCACTTCCCCAAGTGAAGCTCCTTTATCTGTGATAACTCCAGCTGTGTCAAGTTGACAAACAAGGTCTGTGTCTGTTGGGAGCAATCTCTCTCTCAGGGGTGCTCTTTTGTGGAAGAAGAGTTGGCTGAGTCCAGTGAATCTTTGGATGTCTGCGACCATTGCCACAGGAGAGCCTTTTTTGGTGGCTGAGCTGATAGTAGTCTCTTATTTTGAGGCTTTTTTTTTTTTTTTTTTTTTTGGTTTTTCGAGACAGGGTTTCTCTGTATAGTCCTGGCTGTCCTGGAACTCACTTTGTAGACCAGGCTGGCCT
>NW_018393588.1:0-11923 GCF_900095145.1 Mus pahari | reverse complement strand
TCTTCTGAAGGTCCAGAGTTCAAATCCCAGCAACCACATGGTGGCTCATAACCATCCGTAACAAGATCTGACGCCCTCTTCTGGAGTGTCTGAAGATAGCTACTGTGTACTTAGATATAATAAATAAATAAATCTTAAAAGAAAAAAAAAAGGATGTGAGTCAGAGGTTTGAAGACTCTCATCCTTGTGGTTGTAGTACCGACCACAAATGATGCCAACTGGCTATGCAATGGCATTATTTCTATGACCCGCAGGGCAGCATACTGGAAACCAAAGTCTTTGGGATCTGAGAGGAGTGTGGGTGCAAAGCTGAAACTTAAAGGAATTGATAGAAGTGCACCACTAGGAGTGGAGCCTGCAACTTATTTTTGACTCAAAATGGGAAACCTCACCTGTCCTGGATATGAACAAAATTGACAATATTGTTAGCTCTTTCTCAATACTACAGACGGTGGTTCATGGTCATTCTTAGTTGGTGGAGTAATTTCTTTGGTTAATTCTGATGAGGAATGAGACCCTGTCTGTTATGAGACCCCCCCCTAAGCAGTCAGCATCCCCTAATATTTTGAGGGACAAGTGGCATTCAGCTGCCTGAGGTTGAGCAATTTCAGGTCAGTGATGCTGTTAGGTATCTTGGGCTGCACACCCATGACACTGACTGACTCACTCAGCATATGTCTCCCTTATGCTGACAGGCATGGGTAACCCACTGAATCACATTCGTGATGCCCCTATTCCCCACGAATGAGGAATTCCCAGTAAATGCCGGTCAATAGTGTCTGTTGACCAAGTCCCTGCCCTTTGTACACACTGCCCATCCCTACTACCAATTGGATGGTTTAGAGTGGTCCTCAGATCGGCTCCACTAGGTTGGTGCCTGACCTGATCAGAATATTGAGAAGATGGTTGAACTTGACAATATAGAGGAAGTAAAAGTCATTACAAGTTTTCTGTAGGTGAACCTGCAGAAGGATTATTAATGTGAGAGAGCAGGTATTGATGGCTGTCCCCCAGGTCTGCCACTGTCTTTCCTGAGCTTGCTTTTGTACTCTTGCCTTGAAGCAAGTCCTGGGCCTGTGGAGGTCATGTTGGCATTCCAGAGCAGGAAAGGATCCCTGGTGTGGTCTGTCTGTGGATCCATGTGTGTCTACCCCACTGCTCTCCAGGTACCAAGATATAGTGTACTGGCACATGGGTTTAAAGACCCCATGGTCAAGGGAAAGCAGGGCCTGTAGGGTTTTCACTGGGAGGGCTCCCTGTTTCTCCTCACTGCTTACCCAGCTTTCTCGGATTCATGATGTCTTCCTCCGCTGGTCCCAAAGCTGTGGTTGGGACTGACAGCGCCCTTCAGAGCACCCATGGGGCTCACCCCTCTCACCTGGCATATTTATCACCAATTAATGTGTGCTGCTGATGCCTGATGGGCCTTGGGTCAGTCTAGCCATGTCTGTTTTCCTGCTCCCAACCCATTTCATGTGATTTTCCTTCTCATTGATTTGTCTCACTGGGCAACCCAAGGGGTGAACCCTATCTCTCCTCTCTCTCAGGAAGAGGGCAGACTGAGACTGTGCCATAGTCACCACATGAGTTAAGAATTCTGGGGATATGTCCTGTCCACTCTGGCAGCAGGCATGGGGTGGCCAAGGTGAACAAGCATAGCTGGAGCTGGGGCTTGTGTGGGACATCCCCCTCCCTGGTCTGTGTGCATGAGTCAGGGGTTTTTCTAAGGACTACTGTGATGTAATGAAGGTAAAATGCCTTGCCTGGGGTCGGGGGTGGTGGTGGTGGTACAAAGTGGTATCCTGGGTTCTCTCCTGACCACTGAGGATGCAGCAGTGGCCCATTTCTCTGGCCATGCTAGGGAGGTGAAACGCAAGTGCATGCATTAGGACCTGAAAGATGGTGAAGTATTCCTAGGAAGGGCAAAGCCAGAGGAAACTCTGGTGGAGGTCCTTAGCAGTCTTGACATGAAAATCGATTGTCCCACTGAGGTGTAAGAGCTAAAAACTAATCGAACCATCTAGCAGCTGGTTTCCTATGAAGTTTCCCCCAGTATGGCTAGTTCTCTCTCTCTCTCTCTCTCTCTCTCTCTCTCTCTCTCTCTCTCTCTCTCTCTCTCTCTCTCTCTCTCTCTCTCTCTCTCTCTCTCCCACACACACACACACACACACACACAAACAGTCCACAGTTTTATCCTATAAAGGGAATGATTAGAAATCTTGGGGCTGAAACGATCTCAACCTATTCTCAGACTTTAAATGGGTAAGAAATCTGGCTCAGTGGCAAAGAGCAGGGAGTGGAATGTGAATGATTCCTGGGACACTTTTGGAAAGCAGCACTGGTACTGTGGGATGAGTCAGTTGCCAGGTTAAGGTTCATGACTCTGACACTCATCAGACCCCAGAAAAGGTGTTGGTTGATATAGACAGCAGGACGGTGGCCATGGAAGTCGGAATCCGCTAAGGAGTGTGTAACAACTCACCTGTTGAATCAACTAGCTGTGAAAATGGATGGCGCTGGAGTGTCAGAGGCATCTGAGCTTTGCTGCCTTACCTGTGGGTGCAGTGCTGTGATGAGCCACTGGCTGTGGTGAGCCTCGAAGTGTAGAGTGCAGGACTGAGTGGAGCCAATGAAGGTGCAGATCTTGGTGGAAGAAGCAAATATTCATAGGAGAAAATTGAAAACTAAAGTGGAGAAGGGTTCCATGTGAACAACAATTGAACGTGGTCAGTCAGTCCCAAGAGATGTGTGAGAACTTTTCTGAAAAAACAGGCAATGGCCTCTGTTGCCCTTGGCCAATTGAAAGTATCACACAGGCTTGTGGCAGGTAGTGACACTATGTGATTACTGCCCAGTGCTCTGAATGTCAAAGTGAAGAATTCAATGAAGCATGGGTAAATGGCCACAGTGAGTATGACTCTCTTAATGTAGCCAAATGCCTCATCATCTAACTAGTGACGTGGAAAATATATGAACAAGATTCCTACTGTCCATCCCTGTGATCCAGTGAATCCAGAGCCAAGGGAATGGGCTTGGCTAAATCATCAGTGAAAGAAGATCCTGTTGTGCTTGCATCTAGTCTGGAATGCTGAAGAGATATGAGAAGTATAGAATAGCTGGGAGGCCCCGGTACCTCCCTGTTCCCTGCGAGTTGTGTCTGCCAGTGTTGCAGGCCACTGGTGAATTATCACTACTCTCCCAATTATTTCACTGACCCAGTGAGTGGGAGGTCAAGCCCTCAAGGTTCTCTTGCTTCTAGTGCCAAGCGTCCTTCTGCTAGTGCAGGTAGGTGACCCATTCTGGGAACAGTGCCAGGTGGTGAGTTTGAATGGGGTGGTAAACCTGTCAAAGAGTAAGGCAGGTGCTGTAATGCAAGCAGCATTACAAGGAGGTCAGAAATCCAGAGCGGAATGGTTAAAGCTTGCTTGATCTTGATTTTCAGCATACATACAGACTATGAAAGCAGTGCCTCATGATGCTTCTGACCTTTTAGGTTTTCAGAAGGATGTGTTAGAAAAGTTACCACAGTACTATAGGAATTGCAGGTTCAGACATTTGGTGTATGTGCTTAGCTGAGGTGCGGATTGGGTGAAGCTACCATCTGGGGGACAATGACTGAATGCCTCTTAAGTCAGATTTCCACCGAGGCAGAAAAATGAGCCAGTGCCCAAGTAGCCTCAGTTGGCCACAGAGTGTCAAGCTGCATCCTTCCTGTTCCTGCAGGCAGTCTCTTTGCACTACCACGTGTCAAGCAGGTCCCCACCCTGCGTATGGATTGGGGACCGATGCAGAGAGACATTGTTCCTGAGAAACCTGGTGCTGCCAGAATGGGGTCCACCCTTCTGCCTATCATGCTAATGCGTGTTCGTGTGGAACTTGGTATTAAGCTATTCACAGCCATCCTGCTTCTGGGTTGGGGTTTTATATATAGCAGAGCAGCTACCTCCTTGTGATCTATTGAAATTCATCCCTCAACACAAGGATTTGTTTCTGTGGGCTCTTCTAGACACTCATGGTTGATGATAGGTAGCATGCAGTCCTTTCTGACTGCACCCAGGGGCTCAGTATCATCATCCCATATCACCAGGTAAGCAACTGGCAATGGGATCTCTATCTCTGGTCTTCTCTAGCTTCCAAAACTGCTTCTCCCGTTTCTCATTTGGAGGCACCACGTGGGCTCTTTCCTGTGGCTGCCACCTCTGCTGTCCTCCGGTCTTGGACAAGCAAGCTTGAATTTAGCGGTGGTGGGGGAGTTATGGGTGGAGCCGAGGGTGCTTCATCACACTTCCCCACCCAGTCCCACTGAAGCCCATGAGTATCTTCAGAGGTGTGTGCGGGGGAGGTGAGGGAAAAAAAAACCTAGGTCTCTCTGGTGCTCAGCCCTCACACCTCCCTTGAGCTTTCTCTCACTCCTGGAGGGATGGATATCTAGTTCCTTCCAGCTGGGAATAACACAGGGTCTTGTGAGCAGAGAGGCCCTGGTCCTCATTGTTTTTGTGCCCTTACCCATCTCTGTGTTTCATCCCGGGGCATTGGAGAATTGTGGAAACCTTTCCTTCCTGGGCTTGGTGTCTACCAAGGTGGGATGTGTGGATCTCTGGCAGCAGGCACTTTCTCCACTCTCTATCTTCCCTCAAAGCCTTATGACAACGTGGTACATGGTGCTTGGTCTTTCTTCACCCCTCCTCCCCCACCTCTTTCTGTCCGTCTTGGATGCTGCTAGGTCAACCAGATTTCAGCCCATCTGGAACATAATTTCTTCCACCCCAGGTCTACCAGATGTCAAACCTGCACTTTTTTTTTAATTTGAATAAGGTTGAACAGTTGGCCATTTTTCCTTGACTTTTCCTAAGAGGGATATCAACTAGTTAGCTGGTTGTTGTTTATGTCACTCTTGGTCTCTAGTATTAGGACAAATTGGTATTAGGTGCAAGTTGGTATTCTGTCTTGATGTCACATTGAATCCTGATCGACAAGTTGCCCTGTCTATTAAAACAAAAGCTTGTTTTGAGGTAATAGTACTCATCATGTTAAATGAACAGTGAATAGTAAAGTGGACCAATTGTTTTTGAAAAGCGGGGCAATTTTTAAAAATATTTAATGATAATTGTTAACAATTAGAAAAGGCAGTCGACTATTAGAATTTATTTTATTTCTTCTTCTTCTTCTTCTTCTTCTTCTTCTTCTTCTTCTTCTTCTTCTTCTTCTTCTTCTTCTTCTTCTTCATAAAAACTATAATGCCAGGCGTGGTGGCACACGCCTTCAATCCCAGCACTCAGAAGGCAGAGACAGGCCGATTTTTGAGTTCCAGGCCAGCCTGGTCCACAGAGTGAGTTCCAGGACAGCCAAGGCTACACAGAGAAACCCTGTCTCAAAAAACCAAAAAAAAACAAAAATCAAAATAAAAACCCAAACTATAATGAGTTTAGCCAGTTGGCCAATTTTCTTTTTCTTTTTATCTAAGGAGAGAATGTTGTCTGGCTGTTGTTTTTGTTTTTTGTTTTGTTTTGTTTAATTCTTGATTAGATTATGAGGGTGTTGACCAGGTATCCCTTTCTTACTCAACAGAATCAATTATATCAGTGAGTGTTAGAATAAGATGGGCCAGTTTTAATTTTTAATAGTCATTACTTTCTTATTACAATAAAAAGTGGTCAAAGACAGATGTTTTCTTCTCTCTTTCTCTTTCTCTCTATGTGTCTCTCTTTTTGATGATCGTGTGTGTGTGTGTGTGTGTGTGTGTGTGTGCATGTGTGTATGTATGTGCATGTGTATGTGTGTGTGTTTTAAATTAGTATCTGAAGAAATAAAATATTTTGCTAGGTTTGTTTTGTTTCATTTCACCTTTTGTTTTGATTTTGTCTTTCACAAGCATAAGATTGACCATTCCCTCCAGCCTTCCTTGTTTCTGGGGGGCTCCGATGAGCCCTTATTAGCCTGCTTGTGTTCTCTGCTTTTCCTCCCTACTTTATCTGTCCATCTGTCTATTTGTCTTTCTCTGTCTGTCTGTCTATCTATCTATCTATCTATCATGTGTTTTAGTATATTGGCTCTCTTGGTTGATTCAATCCTCCTGTGAGGGTTCTACTGTGGATCACACACAAATTCACACAATTTTTAATTTTGATTATTATAACAGAGGGAGATTGACAAGTATCTTTTTGTTGTTGTTGTTGTTATTGGTGGTTGTGATGGTGGCAGTTGTTGCTACAGTGGCAGCTTTTTTTTTCTTTCCATGAAAAGAAGAAAGAAAATATTTGGCTATGTCTACGGTTCCTCCAGCTTTCCTGTCTTGTTTGTTTATATTTAATCCTCAAGTGATGATAGTCCTGTGCACACACAAGTGTGCTCGCTTGTACATACACATACACACACACTCACCACACAACACCCAGGGGTGCGGACCAATAATGGAGAAGGAGGCAGACATTAGTAAGCATTGGCTTAGCTATGTGAGGAAGGTGATAGTGAACCAGAGGCTTTGAATGTCAAACTGTTATATCCCTTAAAACTTATAACTCTTCTAACAAAGAAATATTGAGTTTATTTTCTTCATCTAATTCTTTTCACTGCAGAGATTATGCTAACCTAGAAAGTGGAGGTCTGATTGCTGAGATTATATGCTCCGGCCACCATGATTATCTGGAACAAAGTGAGGTGCTAGATGCTGTGGCCAAGTGAAGTGAATGTCAGGGCTGGGTGAGTGTGGATTCTGAGATGACCAACTCTCTGTGTGTGCTACACTCAGTTCTCTCCTTCCCTCCACAGATGAGTCTTAGACTCTCAAATGTGTGGAATGCGAGCTTGCTTTGTTGGGTTCAACTTAACAGATTTTTTTGGTTCTGTTTTTTCCTGCATGCTGGCTTGCTAGACATGGTTTTCCTTTCTATATGTGCTGGGTTCTCAGCCTGCCCTGGAGAATCAGAAGAAAGGTCAGAATCAAAGTGTTTTTGATAAAGAACCAGGAATACATCCCAGCATATCTGGGCTGACTACCCTCCCTCCCAAGGGACAGATCAATTTCAAAGAAGAAGATGGTCCTTTCTCTTGACCCACAGGTGGTATCCTAAGTGTGCAGCCCATTTTCCCTCTTGCACTGTACACTCAGTAAAATGAAGTAAATAAAAGAATACATTTTCCAGCCATATATTTGTTCAAGCTAGCTCAATTCTTCCTCAACACCTATGCCCGCCCCACACCCAGCTACATCTCCCTGTAGGTGTTAGGGGGTTGTATGTCTGTTGGTCTGTGAACTATTTGAGAAAGCCTGGTGGCCACTGTGGCCACAAGAAGGGTGTCAGTTGCCCTGGGCCTGGAAGAGCAGTGAGTGCTCTTAAATTCTGAGCTACGTCTTTCCAGTGGCAAGTTTTCTGCATGAAATCAGTCATAATTTTAGTGTGAATGTTTTACAACTCACTGTCCTTCGATATAAGTAAGAGTACCTAGTACTGATGAAGGCTTCACATAACAGAGTAAGTGGCTTCCCATTTTCTTAACCTTGAAAGTCCAACTAGGACAGAGTTGCACACTGCCTAGCTATCTGGGAGTGGTTGAATATGCAGAGAAGGAACTCATCCAGTCAGTAAAGTGTTGCTGCTGGATTTTTTTGGAGGTGGGGGTGGGCTTCTTTTAATAACAAAAATTGTATTTTGTCCATATATTTTATTACAAGTCCTTGTTTTGATTTTCATTTTATTTCAAGGGTACTCTCTATATTAGTAGAGCCTCCTTACAAGACACCACATGTAAATTGGATTTACATCCCTACAATCCAGAGGATAGCAAGCACAGAGAACAACAAAAACAAAAAAGAAAGGGCAAAGAATTCAGAGGCTGATACATTGATCATTTTGGGTCATTTTTTCCTGTTTTACCTTGACTCTGAATCAAAAAAGAACATCAAGAAAAAAAATGAAACAAGCCACTTTGGAAGCCTGGTGTTGCTACCAAGTTTAATTTTTAAAAGAAAGAGGTGTCATGATAATCAGAGTGCTCAGTGGAAGTCTCTGTTATATGGTTAGTGCCATTATGCTTTATCTTACAGAAAGTTAATCAGGGCCTGTGGCCAACCACACAGTTACTGGAGAAAATGAATGTGATGGGACTGAAGACACACAGCAACAGACCTGACTTTCTTTCATTGTACATGTAGTTTAAATTCTTGTTCATGTCTGAGAGAGAGAGAGAGAGAGAGAGAGAGAGAGAGAGAGAGAGAGAGAAAGAGAGAAAGACAGAGAAACACAAAACATTTACAAAGCATGCTCTTAGTTGGGTATAGAGAGCAGGTTAGACCACCATGTCTTCCATTCCTACTGTCCATTTCCTGGTGTGACTCTCAAAGCATGGGCCCACACAGCCAGGAACATGCTTTTCCCCAAAGCCTGTTTTCTACAGTGAACTCAGACAAGATAGGAGAGTAAGCATCCCTAAAGACAGCTTTAAAGAACAAGGAAGGCAACCTTGCAGTGTTATTCACATGAAGATAACAACAAAATCATATTGGAATTTGTACATTTCTTATGCCTTTGATCTGTGATCACTGTTATTACTTTTATTAAGCAAGGATGAGGTCAGAATCCCTACACTCTGAATCTATATTTTCAGTGAAATAGCTACTGTTGTAGCAACTCATTCTGGTCCCTGGCTGTCCTACAACTTCCTCTGTAGACGACTCTGGCTTTAAAACAGATATATGCCTGCCTCTTGAAGATATACCACCATGCTTTGCTGAGATTCTCATTTTTTTTATTATTTCAGGTTCTAGCATTTGCCAGGCAGTGGCAGCGATAGTGGTAGAAGACATAGATGGGTCTTTGTGTTTGAGGCTACAAACCACATTTGAGGGCTGCCAGGGCTACACAAAAAGAAACCTAGACGCAAAGTAAAATGAGGCAAAATGATTCTGGTTACTATTTTATAGTGACATACCCCATCTTGTACTATTGTCTATAGAACTTTGATCAGGAAAGAATATTGGATTTTATCAAAGAAGTTTGAAGTGTTTTGTACCTCAGTATTCACTGCTTTTCTTTCTTTCTTTCTTTCTTTCTTTCTTTCTTTCTTTCTTTTTAAAGATTTATTTATTTATTATATGTAAGTACTCTTATGAATTAGAGTTCCATTTATTTATTTATTTATTTATTTATTTATTTATTTATTTATTATATGTAAGTACACTGTAGCTATCTTCAGACACTCCAGAAAAGGGTGTCAGATCTTGTTACTGATGGTTATGAGCCACCATGTGGTTGCTGGGATTTGAATCCAGACCTTTGGAAGAACAGTCATTTTCAGTAGGATTCCAGTAAAGTGTAAGTTCCTAAGACCACCCTGGGAAGTGACATCCTACAGATGGCAGAAAGAGACATGTGCATGGGTAAATGAAATCCTTGTTGGCGAATTAAGACATGAATGTTAGACAAGGCAAGTCCCTTGCACAGTTGAATACCCCAGCTAATGGGAGCAGGATATGTGAAGATCAAAGGCATATTCCTACAGAAATCTCCTATCCCTAAATGCAGATAGATGCAATAACTTGGCACAGGTATTTGTGGATTTTAGTCATAAAACTCCAGTAGATGCTTAACTCAAAGTCATAGTTAATCTCCAAAACCTGAATTGTGGCCCTGATTGATAATTCCTGTGTCAGGCCTAGGCCCCAGTGTGGGCCAACAAGCCTGGTGATCTGATTGTATTATGTATTTTGTATGTCTGGGGGGGGGATGGGGATGCCTGCCTGCCCACCTTCCTTAGTTCCTGCCTATCTGCCTGGCTACCTGACTCTCTGTCTGTCTGTGAACCCTGTGCGTGTCTGATGCACTCAGAAGCTAGATGAAGGAGTCCGATCTGCTGAAATTAGAGTTGTGGATGGCTGTAAGCTGCTTATTGCGTACCCTGTGGATGATGGGACTTCAACACATGATAAACAGAAACATGACAGGCAGAAACAGAATATTTGTTAAGCTTCTGTTGTCGTTTTAAGTGTTACAGAGTTATGTCTGAGGAGCTTCCCAATCACACGAAACAAACAAACAAACAAAAAAAAAACAATGAGAAAAATATGAATGTGTGTGTGCTATCTTTCGCATTTTAACTTAAAGTTACTTGATTATCTCTATGGTATTCAGATAAAAGAAAGCATATTTCCTGAAGATACTTAGAAATAAACAAGAACCTAACACCATTACCACCGACATAAAACTGTGAGAAACAACAACAACAAAAATATATTGCGATTGTAAATTTCTTCTGCCCTTGATCTATGTGTGCCAACTCCATTACTTTTAGCAGGCAAGGATGAGGTCAGAATATCTAATGTCTGTAATAACTGCTGGTGTAGTAAATCATTCTGGTCCATGATTCTCCAAACTTCTGTGGTATTCACTGATACAGCTTTGGTCAATCTCTCTTTCATAGTCAGATAAAAGAGACATTCATGGGAGGCTGTTAAAATTGTTTTATGCACTCTCACCCCTACATGTGTGTGTCCAAGCCCTACTCATTACCCACCCCAGGTTTTTGAATCAAAGATCTTTACTTATTTATTTCTTGTGTCTGTGCTTGTATAGGCACTACCCAACAACAAATAAACAAACAAGGAAACAAACAAACAAGCTGTCTGTTTGTCTGTCTATCAACGCTACACAGAGAAACTCCATCTCAAGTTAACCAAAATTAACTAACTCGGCTGAAGGAGTTTGAGAACTATTAGTTATAGTTATCTTTTATTATGCCTTTTAATTAAAAATAACAAAAAATAAAATAAAATAATTGATTTATTTGGCATTTAAAACAATAGACCAAATGTAGATCAAATCAACTCTGCCCTACCTTTTCAAATTTATCCATTGTACTGTTTCAGACTTATGTCTGAGGAACCTCCTAGTTATGTGAAACAATAGCAACACAATTATGTGGTAGAAAACTTTAATCCCAAACTCAGTTCTTACCCACCTTGATATTTACATTTTGGATAAAAGACAAACAACTTTTATTATTTACATAAGCCTTAAACAGCACAAGAAGAGCCAGCCAAATGTCTACCCTCTATGTTATTAGAATTTACCACAATTCTCAGTTGATTACTATTATGTTATATTTTGGCTATTTTTAACTTGAATTTGTCAATGAAGATTCTAGCTTTAGAGACTGGAGAGATGGCTCAGACAGCAAGAAACCTGGCTGCTGCTCTTTTAGAGGTCTTGAATTCGATTCTTAGGAGCTACATGGTAGGTTCTACTAGGTTCTGGTACCCTCTTTTGGTATTCAGTAATATGCAGATAGAGCTCGTATATACACTGAAAAATAACCAAACAAAAAATAAATAAATAAGAAAAAAACGAATATTCTAGCTTTTGTCCGGCTTTGTGGTGAGAGAGGCAGTGGGTCTCTGTAAGTCTGAGCTCAAGCCTAGTCTACATTGTAAGTTGCAAGACTGCCAGGGCAAAATGAGAAACACTCACTTGTGACAAAATGAAACAAAGCAAAAAATATTCTAGCTGATGAAGACATGTTGGATTTTATTACAGGTTTATTTTTGTGTGTCTTTTCTATTTCAACTGTGATTGCTGTTACTTGCCAACATTCTTAGTCATCAGGGAAATGCAAATCAAAACAACCCGGAGATTCCACCTCACACCAGTCAGAATGGCTAAAATCAAAATCTCAGGTGACAGCAGGAGCTGGCATGGATGTGGAGAAAGAGGAACACTCCTCCATTCCTGGTGGGATTGCTAGNTGGCACAACAACCACTCTGGAAATCAGGTTGGTGGTTCCTCAGAAAATTTGACGTAGTATTACCTAACAACCCATCTATACCACTCCTGGGCATATACCCAGAAGATGCTCCAACANGTAATAGGGACACATGCTCCACTATGTTCATAGCAGCCTTATTTATGATAGCCAGGAGCTGGAAAGAAC
>NW_018393587.1:0-2107 GCF_900095145.1 Mus pahari | reverse complement strand
CTCTCTCACCTGCTCTGGCAGACAGAGCCCTCACAGGTGGCCACCTTTCCTCTGGCAAGGAAGGTGCCCAAATTTCTGGAGCTGGAAACAGGGTCTGTCCCAGAAGCTAGGTTGCTTATGTCTGTCCCAAAGCTGTGTAGCTTCTGCAGTCCACACTCTCACCATTGCAGACTGGAGCCTAGTTGAACCAGAGCAAAGATCGCTCTCCTGCCAGCTCAGGCCTTGAGACTTGTCCCGGACAGACACCCCTCCTCTGGCGGGAAAGGTGTGGGATGACTGGAGCCCGAAACGGGATATTTCCCAGCAGCTGTGTTGCTTCTGCAGGCTGCCCTCTCCCTGGCAGTGCACCGGAGCAAAGATCACGTGTTTCTTCTTTAAGGACATATACTTGTTTACCTGTGTTCTCCTGATTTCTTTAAGGTAGTTAGTTATGTCCTTAAAGTCCTCTATCATATTCATTAGTTGCGATTTTAGATTTGAATCTTGCCTTTCAAATGTGTTGGGGTATCCAGTGCTTGGTGTGTTGGGGGAACTGGATTTTGATGTTGTCATGTAGAACTGGTTTCTGTTGTTTATGATCTTGTGCTTGCTTCTTGCCATCTGTTTATCTCTAGTGCTAACTGGCCTTGCTGTCTCTGACTAGAGCTTGTCCCTCCTGTGAGCCTGGTTGTTTCAGAATTCCTGGCAGTCCAGCTGTCTCTGTGATCCTGTGATTATGTAATCCTGTGATCCTGAGATTCGGGGTGTGGCAGTGCTCCTGGGAGTCAAGCTTCCTCTGGTATTCTGAGGTCCTGGAGTGTTTGAGTTCCTGAGATTCTATTGTGTCAGAACTTCTGAGAGTCAAACTTTCTTTAGATGTGGCAGGAGTAGGTGGGGAGCCAGAGCTGTGGGTCTGCTCCAGGCACAGGTGCAAGCCAGAAGGAATATGTGCCTCTGGCTGGGTAGGGGTTCCTGCTTCCCTGGTTCCTGGGGGGGGGGGTCATAGTTACAATGGTTGTTGGGGCAGATGTTGTGACCTCAACTGTGATCTTGGGTGTTTCAGAACTCCAGTGATCCTGGGTGTGTTAGGTCTCCTGGAGTCAAGCATCCTCTGTATTCCTGTGATACTATGATCTTGTGTGTGTCAGAGCACCTGGAAGTTGAGCTTCCTTTGGGTGTTATAGGAATGGGTGGGGAGACAGTGTCCCAGGTCTGCTCAAGGCACAGGTTCTAACAGGAAAGAACCCATGCCTCTGTCCAAATGACAATTTTTGAAGTCTTCCTCCCTCCCTGTCCCTGTCCCTGTCCCTGTCCCCGTCCCTGTCCCTGTCCCTCTCCCTCTCCCTCTTTCCCCACCCGTTCCTGTGTCCCTGCATCCCAAGGGTCTCAGTTATGCCAGGTGTTGGGGTGGATCTTGTTGCCTTATGTGTAATCCTGGGTGTCATTTCATCTTTTTATAATGGCTGAGTAATACTCCATTGTATAAATATACCACCTACCACATTCTCTTTATCCATTGTTCTGTTGACAAACATCTAAGCTGGATGTATCCAATTTCAGACTGTTATAAATAGAGCAACAATGAAACATGGTTGAAAAAGTGTTTCTGAAGTAGGATAAAGCATGCTTTGGGTATATATCCAAGAGTGGTATAGATGGATCTTGAAGTAAATAGATTTCCATCTTTCTGAAAACCTGCCACCATGATTTCCATTTGTGCCTGTGTAAGTTCACATTTTGATAAACAATAGATGAGTGTTGCTCATACTCCACAGCCTCATCAGCATGAGCTGTCATTTGTTTTATTGATATTGGCCATTCTAATTAGTGTAAAATGAAGTCTCAAAGTTTTAATTTTGATTTGTATTTCCTTGATGATTAAAGATGTTGAACAGTAAGTGCTTCTTAGTTATTTGGGTTTTTTCTTTTGAGAATTCTCAGTAAGATATGTACTCGATGTCTTAATTGGTTTATTGGTTTTCTTGATGCCCAACTTCTTGTGTTTATGTATTTTGGATACTAGCCCTCGTTCAGATGTGTAGTTGGTAAAAATATATTTTTCTTTTTTTTTTTTTTTTTTTTTTTTTTTCAGTGTATCTTTATTTATTTTTATTTATGAGCAGTAGTT
>NW_018393586.1:12417-17304 GCF_900095145.1 Mus pahari | reverse complement strand
GCCTGGGCCAAGTAGAGGGAGTGGGTGGGTAGGGGAGTAGAGGTGCGGGGGATAGGTATAGGAAACTTTCGGGATAACATTTGAAATGCAAATAATGAAAATAATAATAAAAAAATAAAAAATAAAAAAAGGTTTATTGATTACTGTAAGCAGAATAATAATCTCTGAGCCAAAATTAAGACTCCTGTGTGAAGAGGATGAGGGAAGGATTTTAAAAGAGAAAAAAAACGCAAGACCTTGAGTATCTGCACAAGAAATCCAGGAGTTGCCATGCTCTGCCAAGATAAGGCACCCTCAAAATATCCCTTGACGGTAGGCATGAGCAGGTTAGAGAAGTCAAAAAGCAGTTAGTTATACCTTAACAAGTAAATGGTCATGGCTGTGCATTTCTTGGTGAGGGTCACTATGTCAGGATTTCAGGAATTTATCTTCTAGGCATTGGAGTCAGAGAAAATCAGATAGTGTGTATCAAGATAGATATCTAGAATAAAATGGCGTTTCACTGCCATCATAATAATTTCATGGAGAATATAAAAACATCTGTGGTGGCTTGGATGAGCACACCCCATCATATATTTGAGTGTTTTGTTCTGCACTTGGCAGACTGTTAGGAAGGACTAGGAGATATTGGGGTATATGTGGCCTTGTTGGAAGAGATGTGTCACTTAGGGCTTTGAAGTTTCAAAAACTGACTGCCAGGCCAGGTGTCTCTCTCTTGGTCTGCTATCTATGAATCAGGATGTAAGCCTTTGCAACTGTTACATCAACATTCCTGCCTGCCTGCCACCATGCTCTGGCCATGATGGTCATGGCCTATCCCTCTGAAATTTTGAGCAAGTCCTCAGTTAAATGCTTTCTTCTATATGATGTCTTGGACATGACTTTTTATCATAGCAACAGTAACCCTAACTAAAATCACATTATTAACATAATTTCATCTTATATTTGAAATGTTGCAGAGTTAATAAATGAGCCAGGGTGGTGAGTAGTCTGAGGAGCAGACAGGCAGCCAATGGCAGCAAATAATGATCTCTTAATGTCCTGTCTTGGCAAATTTACACAGTCAAGGTCATACTGTAGACTTGTGTGTTCTTTAACACCTTGATGTTGTTTTAGAGCTGCATTAAACTCATCTGCATGCCACTTGCATGCTAATGTTCTTATTCGCACCCAGATACCTAAGGATGAGTGTGGTGTCAGCATTCTCTGGCCAGCATGTCTTCCTAGATATAGGAGTCTGGGAGTCATTAACAAAAACCACAATGAAGGCACTGGAATAGAATCATTTATATATATATTTATTTATTTATTTAGGTTTTTGAGACAGGGTTTCTCTGTATAGCCCTGGTCTGCCTGCCTCTGCCTCCTGAGTGCTGGGATTAAAGGTGTGTGCCACCATGCCCAGCTGGAATAGAACCTTGATTATGCATGTTTTGTATTGTGTGTTATATTAGGCCAACTCCTTAACTTCCCTCAATTTCCTGCCAAGGAATTTGCCTTGTTTGCAAAGTTTAAAGGGGTACCTCCAAACTCATAATTCAGATGAATTATATTTAATATAATATTAAAATATCAATGCCAAGTAATTGCGTTTTACTTTGTGAATAAGGAAATGTTGGTAAGGAATTCTATGATGTGCAATATAGTGTTTGAAAGGTTAGACCAATTCTCTGTATGTTCATATCATGTTCTCGCCACTAGGTGTAGTTAGTATATAGGCTGAGAGACGCATCAGAAACTCACAATAAGACATCCATGACCACTGTATGCTGTAAAGTGCAGAGTGGCTTGTGTCAGCTAGTGCATGGCAGAGATGGCTTTGTAGGGATGGTGGTGGAGGTATTAAATGATGGGGAGAGCTCTTCGAATCAAGACTTATGACCTAAGCAAATGCCCTCCCATTTGCTGTGTGAGTCTGTTTGTCATGTGTAGAATGAAAATAATGGGGTTGATGAGATCAGCTGGACTCTGAAGCTTTAATACTGTGAAATACTGAGAGATTCTGTAGTACTGGAGCTGGACCACTACATGAAAGGCAAAGGATTTGAAGACGTTTTTGAAGAATGATGAGCTATTTTTCTTGGAAATTTGTATGAAGCAGACCAGCAGCAGAAGGACAAGTAGTACATTATCATCATCATCATCATCATCATCATCATCATTATTATTAATCTTCCAAATCTTCTACTTGCTCAGGGAAACTTATGGTTTCTCAAGAAAATTTGCTAGAATATTTGATGCCCGGCCATTTAGAAGCAACAAGTCTTAACTTTTTTCTTTTCTTTTTTTTTCTTTTGAACAAACCATATTTTACAGTAAAGCTGAAGTTTTATTTGGTTTAAATATTGTGCCACATATATAAAGTAGCCTTCTTTTACTTACCAGGTAGTTTAGCAGAAGTTGGTTGGTGACATTGTATACAGGAGAGAGGAAAACCTATTTGAAATGTTGCAGAGCACAACTTTGTGAATCAAACTGTATATTTCATGGTCTGTAAGTGATTGAGGTATTCATTCATTTTGTATTCATCTGGACATTCAGATAGTGTGCCTCCTTTCTTTCCAAATACAGGAAATAAATTCTTAGTATAAGTTTAATAACACTAT
Source organism: Mus pahari (assembly GCF_900095145.1). Lineage (NCBI taxonomy): Eukaryota > Metazoa > Chordata > Mammalia > Rodentia > Muridae > Mus > Mus pahari. Next base: position 14,698 of record NW_018393586.1, on the reverse strand, counting down.
TTAACATTTAGTGTATAAAACAGTCACAAACAGCTGGGCATGGTGGTGCATGCCCTTAATCCCAGCTCTGGGGAGGCAGAGGCAGGCAGATTTCTGAGTTTGAGGCCAGCCTACTCTACAGAGTGAATTTCAGGACAGCCAGGTCCATACAGAGAAATCCTGTCAAAAAACAAAACAAAACAAAACAAAAACAAAAACAAAAATAAAACCCAACCAGTCACAAACATGAATTTAGTTTGGTTTATCAAACTAATAGGGAAATTTTAAGATTCAATTGAGCTCATCATTTTGTTGGCCATTTACTTCTGTTCACAAAGAAGGTACTTTCAGTTTTTTCTCCTGTTTAAATTTTATGTCAATGATTTTTCTTATTGTGAAACATGCCTTATGAATATAGTGGATTCATATTTTTTATAAGATTCAATGCACATTTTTAATAAAAATAAATAGGACTATAGGAAACATATTCCAGCATAAAAAAGGTTGTATATGACAAACTCATGTCCAATATCATCCTAAATGAATAAAACCATTAAGAAACCCCATTAAAATCAGGAACTGGAGAGGAGTGCCCACTATTCCTACTGCTCATGCATAATGAGATTGAAGCATTAGCTGGAGCAGTAAGGCAAGAGAAGGGATACAAATGGGAAAATATTAAGTCAAATTATTTTCATTTGAAGATTATATTATCTTATATGCAATGCTCCCAAAATTTGACTAGAAAAATTGTAGAAATTATCAATAATTACAGCAAAGTGTTATAGTACATAACTGACTTACAAAATTTACCAATCTTAATACATATGATTAATACATGTGATACATATAATACATACATACATAAGTGTGCTGAGAAAGAGATCGTGGACACACTCCTTTTCCCAGTTTCTCAAATCAAATAAAATATTTATAATATACATAACAAAAGAGTGCAAAATCTCTACAATGAAAACTTTAAATGTGTGAAGAAAGAGATTAAGAAACATACTAGAATTTGAAGACCTCCCAAGCTTATAGCTTGGTAGAATTAACATCGTGAAAAAAGACCTTCCTATCAAAACAATTTACTGACTCAATGAAATCTCAATCAACATCCTCATCTCATTCTTCACATAAATAGAAAGAAAATCCTCAATTTGATATGGAGCAACAAAAGACTCAGAATAGCCAATTATGGAAATGGGAAAATATTAAGTCAAGTTAATATAAGTGTTTACATTTTAAGATAAGTGTTTCTTTTTATGCATTCTGCTCATCTTCTTGAATTTCATGTGTTTTGCAAATTGTATCTTAGGTATTCTAAATTTCTGGGCTAATATCCACTGATCAGTGAGTGCATATCATGTGTGTTCTTTTGTGATTGGGTTAAGATAAGTGTTTCTTTCTATGCATTCTGCTCATTTTAAGTGCTAAGTGCATCTGTCTATGACCCTAACTTTTATACACCTGTTTCTACTAAGTTGAATTTTTCAATATTAGAATGGCTACTCCAGCTTGTCCCTTAGGGACATTTGTTTGAAAAATTGTTTTCCAGACCTTTACTCTGAGGTAGTGTCTGTCTTGTCACTGAGGTACATTTCCTGTATGTTGCAAAATGATGGGTCCTGACTATGTATCCAGTCAGGGTTATGTCTTTTTATTAGTGAGTTGAGTCCATTGATGCTAAGCGATATTAAGGAAAAGTGATTGTTAGTTCCTGTTATTTTGTTGTTAGAGGTGGAATTATGTTTGTGTGGCTTTCTTCTTTTGGGTTTGTTGAAGGATTACTTTCTTGCTTTTTCTTGGGTGTAGTTCTCCTCCTTGTGTTGGCATTTTTTATCTGTTATCCTTTGTAGGGCTGGATTTATGGAAAGATACTGTATAATTTGGTTTTGTCCTGGAATACCTCGTTTTCTCCGTCTATGGTAATTGTGAGTTTTTCTGGGTATAGTAGCCTGGGCAGTCAATTGTGTTCTCTTAGGGTCTATATGACATCTGTCCAGGATCTTCTGGCTTTCACAGTCTCTGGTGAGAAGTCTGGTGTAATTCTGATAAGTCTGCCTTTACTTGACCTTTTGCCCTTACTGCTTTTAATATTCTTTCTTTGTTTAGTGAATTTTGGCATTTTGATTAATATGTGATCAGAGGAATTTCTTTTTCTCTTTTTTAGATATTTTCTTTATTTATATTTCAAATATTATCCCCTGTATTAGTCAGGGTTCTCTAGAGTCACAGAACTTGCAGATAGTCTCTATATAGTAAAGGAATTTATTGATGACTTACAGTCTGCAGTCCAAAT
>NW_018393586.1:9133-10592 GCF_900095145.1 Mus pahari | reverse complement strand
TCAATGTTTTCTATGGTATCTTCTGCACCTGCTATTCTCTCTTTTATCTCCTGTATTCTGTTGATAATGTTTGCATCTATGACTCCTTATTTCTTTCCTAGGTTTTCTAATTCTAGGGTTGTATCCCTTTGTGATTTCTTTATTGTCCCTATTTTAATTTTTAGATCTTGGATGGTTTTCTTCATTTCCTTCACCTGTGTGGTTGTGTTTTCCTATAATTCTTCAAGGGATTTTTATGTTTCCTCTTTAAGGGCTTCTACCTGTTTACCTGTGTTCTCCTGTATTTCTTTCAGGGAGTTATTTATATCCTTCTTAAAGTCTTGTATGATCATCGTGAGAAGTGATTTTTAGATCGAATCTTGCTCTTCTGATGTGATGGTTTATTGAGGACTTTCTATGTTAGGAGAATTGGGTTCTGATGATGCTAGGTAACCTTGGTTTCTGTTGTTTATGTTCTTATGCTTGCCTCTCAACCATCTGTTTCTCACTAGTGCTACCTGCCCTCATTATATCTGACCAGAACCTGTCCTTCCTGTGATTCTGGTTGTGTCAGAACTCATCAGAGTCCAGCTATCTCTGTGATCCTGTGATTCTGTGATCCTGTGATCCTGAATTCCTGGACATGTTAGAGCTCCTAGGAGTAAAGGTGCTTCTGGGAGCCTGAGATTCTGGTGTGACCAATCCCCTGGGATCCTGAACATATTAGAGCACTGGGAGTGGAGATTCCTCTGTATGTTGTGGGACTGGCGGTAGAGTTTAGGCCTACACTCTGCTCATGGCCCTGACCCAGACTGGAAAGAACTGATACCACTGATCGGGTGGGGTTCTTGTGTCCCTGGATCCTGCTGGTCGTAATTTACTCCCGGTGGTGTTGGGACAGATGTTTAATTTTTTCTTTATTAATATTTTACTTTTACATTAAAACTGAAGACAGCCATGGACATTTTTATTTCATGCCTCACATAGTTGCATGCCTTTCTCCAGGTTAGCTCTTCCTCCTGTATTCACTTCTCTGTACTGACATATACTGTGAGACTCAGTCTATCTTCATCTATTTACATTCCTTGTCTGGTGATTTCATCCTGCATCCTAAATTTGCACCTTTGGTTTAGCTCAGCTTCCCTAGATGATGAGCCATTTCCAGCTGGTGGTCTGACAGCTTCTCAAAGGTCTAATGGATTCTGTACAAAGTACTAGCTCCCAATCTTTTTGGTGCTGCTGACTGTTAGACCTTCACCAGAAGTCAGTTCTGTGTACATGAATCTTTAGAATTGTGAACTAAATAAACCTGTCCTTTTTTTTTTTTTAATTTTTTTTATTTTTTATTTTTCGCTTCCTGGTGCCCTTTACTCTTTTTTTTTCTTTTCTTTTTTTTATTATTATTATTTTCTTTATTTACATTTCAAATGCTATCCTGAAAGTTTCCTATACCCTCCCCCCACCTCTGCTCCCCTACCCA
>NW_018393586.1:0-8821 GCF_900095145.1 Mus pahari | reverse complement strand
GGATGGGGTAGTCTCTGGATAGTCCATCCTTTCATCTTAGCTCTAAATTTTGTCTCTGTACCTATATCCTTTCATGAGTATTTTGTTCTTTATTCTAAAAACCTGTCCTTTTTTATTCTCTCATCTATTACATCCTGACCAGAGTTTTTCCTCCCTTCCTATCCCCCATTTTCCACCTACCACCTTTCCTCATGACTAAACCAACAAATAAAGTGTTTAATTTGGTTGAGAGTTGCAGAGGATTTGAGTCTATGGTGTCAGAGAAAAGGCCTGACACCAGGAACTGAAAGTTCACGTCTTCATCTAAAAGCAAGAGCCAGAGAAAGGACACTGGGAATTGTGTCTATCAGGGACACACCTTGGCCAACAAGTCTACACCTGCTAATCCTTCTCAAGCATTTTTACTAACAACAGATAATACTTCCTCAAACATGTTAAAAACCTCAGTTTGTGATATCCAGGAACAGCAACAGAATGGACTATAGGAGAGAAGGTGTGACAGGCACACATCAGTGAGAATAGGGATGTGAGTTCTTATGGGGTCCTTATAGAAGGCTGAGTACCATTCAGCTCTTTGAGCATTTACTGGTCTTCTGCATTGCTGAAGACACAATAAAAATAGGTTGTTTTTATGTTTATATAGGTTTTTGAGGAAAGAAACCATAAGATTCCAGATTTTATTTTCAGGAGATTCTAGACAAGCCCAGCCCAACTAATTTTTCTCTGCCCCAGGTGACTCCTAATTCACAGAGCTCACGGATGCTGCCTCTGGGCAACTGTATCAGGTCTGTAAGAATATCTGAGACCACACTCTGCTGCCTACAATACAGAGGAGGAAATGAGATTTTTGTGAGCGTAATAAACATACAAAATCTGATTATTTTCAGTTCATTCAAAGGGAGATTAACCTGGGTAGGCCTGGTTTAATCAGGTCAAAGCTTGATTGTTTCCTGTGCTGTGCATCTCCTTGCTGGTTTGATTACTGAGATCCCACATGTCAGGGAACTTTCAGTACCTGTAGCACCTTAGGGAAGCTTCTATCTCACAGTTAATCCAAGTGTAACAATTTCAGCCACAGAGGTCCAAGGCACACAGCTGGGCAAACATGGTGACTGAGCTTGGAAGATTCTTTCAGCATACAGATAAGATGCAGCCTTGATAGCACCTTGACTGTGGCCTGTGAGACCCTGCATACAGGACCCAGACAACCTGCCCTGCTCTAAGTGTTGTATTCATGAGCCACTGAGTTTGTGTAAGCTTATTATACACTAGTTGGAAAACAATACAATATAGTTATACTATTGTTAACTAGGACTGTAAGTTTTGAAACCTTGTAGTTGCCCATCTGAGAGAAGTTTCTAAGGATCACTCTATTGAGCTTTCCCACTCCATATGGGGCAGATGAAGAAGACCAAATGGGGTTTATGTAGAACTAGAGGGTGTCTAACTTTTTTTTTTAAGTTAAAAGAATAATAATTGTGGGGGACTTCAAAACACCACTCTTATCAATGGACAGATCATGGAAACACAATCTAAACAGTGATATAGTGAAAGTAACAGAAATTATGGACCAAAAAGATTTAACACATACCTATAGAACATTTCATCCTAAATCAAAATAATAAACCTTCTTCTCAGCACCTCAGTACCTTCTCCAAAACTGACCATATAATGTTGATCACAAATCAGGTCAACTGGTGTAAGAAGATTGAAATAATCCCATGCATCCTATCAGATCACTATGGATTAAGTCTGGTCTTCAATAGCAACAAAAGCAACAGATAGCCCACATACACATGGAAGCTAAACAATGCTCTACTCAATGATAACTTGGTATAGGAGGAAATGAAGAAAGCAATTAAAGATTTTAAGAATTTAATGAGAATGAAGGTACAACATACTCAAACTTATGAGACACAATGACAGTGGTGCTAAGAGGAAAGCTTATAGCTCTGAGTGCCCCCAAATAGAAAATGGAGAGAGCACACAGTAGCAGTTTAACACCACACCCTAAAGCTCTAGAACAAAAAGAAGCAAGTACAGCCAAGAGGAGTAGACAGCAGCAAATAAACAAACTCAGGACTGAAATCAACCTGGTAGAAACAAAAAGAACTATATAAACATTCAACAAAACCAGGAGCTGGTTCTTTGAGGAAATCACTATGGTAGATGAAGCTTTATCCAGATTAATCAGAGGGCACAGAGACAGTATCCAAATTAACAAAATCAGAAATGAAAAGGGAGAAGGGAGATGTAACAAAGGAAACCATGAAAATTCAAAAAAAAAAAAAAACTGATCAGATTGTTTCACAATAGCCTATACTCAACACAACTGGAAAATCTGGATGAAATGGATAAAATGGATACTGAATACGAAATTTAAACCAGGATTCGATAAACCGTCTGAACTGTCCCATAACCCCTAAGGTAATAGAAGCTGTCATTAATAGTCTCCCAACTAAAAAAAGCCCAGGACCAGATGGGTTTAATGCAGAATTTTATCAGACCTTCAAAAAAGACCTAATCATAATACTCTTCAAACTATTCCACAAAATAAAAACAGAAGGACCATTACTTAATTCTTGCTATGAAGCCACATTTACCCTGATACCCAAACCACACAAAGACCCAACAAAGTAAGAGAATGTCAGACCAATTTTTCTTGTAATTTCATTAGATGCTGAAAAAGCATTTGACAAAATTCAACATCCCTTCATTTTAAATGTTTTAGAAAGAGCAGGAATTCACAGCCCATACCTAAACATAGTAAAAGCAATATATAGCAAACCAGTAGTCAACAAGAAACTAAATGGAGAGAAACTTGAATCAATCCCACTAAAATCAGGGACTAGACAAGGCTGCCCTCTCTCTCCCTGTCTATTCAGTATAGTCCTTAAGTTCTTGCTAGAGCAACTAGACAATAAAGAAGGTCAAAGGGAAACAATTTGGAAAGGAAGAAGTCAACATATCACTATCTGGAGATTATATGATAGTATACTTTAGTGATCCCAAAAAACTCCACCATGGAATTCCTACAGCTGATAAACAACTTGGGAATGCCAGGGCCAAGAAGTGGGAGTGAGAGGGCAGGGGAGCAGGGCGGGGGGGTATAGAGGAATATCAAATATCAAATGATATTCAGGATATCATTTGAAATGTAAATGAAGAAATTATCTAATAAAATTTAAAAAAAATGTAGATCAGACAAATCACTAACTTCCTTATACTTAAAAGAGAAACAGGCTGAGAATGAAATTAGAGAAACAAAACACTTCACAAAAGTCACAACAATATAAAGTATCTTGATGTGACTCTAGCCAAGCAGGTGAAAGATCTGTATGACAAGAACTTCAAGTCTTTGAAGAGAGAAATCATAGAAGATCTCAGAAGATGGACAGATTTCTCATGCTCATGGATTGGCAGGAATAATATAGTAAAATTGGCTGTCTTGCCGATAGCAATGCACAGATTCAATGCAATGTCCATTAAAATTCCAACTCAATTCTTCACATAATTGGAAAGAGCAATTCTCAAATTCGTCTGGAATAACAAAAAACCCAGGATAAGGAAGACTATTCTCAACAATAAAACAACTTCTGGGGGAATCAGCAACCTGAACCTCAAGTTGAACTACAGAGCAACAGTGATAAAACTGCATGGTATTGGTACAGTGACAGGCAGGTAGATCAATGGAATTGAACTGAAGAGCCAGAAATGTACCCACACATATATGGTCACTTGATCTTTGACAAAGGAGCTAAAACCATCCAGTGGAAAAAGGACAGCCTTTTCAACAAATGGTGCTGGTTCTGCTGTGGTTAGCATGCAGAAGAATGGAAATTGATCCATTCTTACCTCCTGTACAAAGCTTAAGTCCAAGTGGATGAAGCACCTCCACATAAAACCAGACACACTGAAACTAGTAGAAAAGAACATGGGGAAGAGCCTTGAGCACATGGGCACAGGAGAAAATTTCCTGAACAGAACACCAGTAGTTTATACTCTAAGATCAAGAATTGACAAANGGGACCTCATAAAATTACAAAGCTTCTGTAAGGCNAAGGACACTGTCAGTAGGACAAAATGGCAAACAACAGATTGGGAAAAGATCTTTACCAACACTGTATCTGATAGAGGGCTAATACCCAATATATACAAAGAACTCAAGAAGCTAGATTCCAGAAACCAAATAACCCTATAAAAATGGTGTACAGAGCTAAACCAAGAATTCTCATCTGAGGAATATCGAATGGTCAAGAAGCACCTCAAAATACTTAAGCACCATGGAAATGCAAATCAAAACAACCCTGAGATCCCACCTCAAAGCAATAAGAATGAGTAAGATAAAAAACTCAGTTGACAGCAGATGCTGGCAAGGATTTGGAGATTGAGGAACAATCCTTCACTGCTGTTGGTATTGCAAGCTGGTACTAAAATTCTGGAAATCAGTTTGGGGGTTCCTCAGAACACTAGACATACTACTACTGGAGGACCCAGCTTTACCATTCCTGGGCATATACCCTGGAGATGCTCTAATATGTAATAAGGACACATGCTCCACTATGTTCATACCAGCTTTATTTATAATACCTAGAAGCTATAAAGAACCCAGGTGTCTCTCCACAGAGGAATAGTTATAGAAATTTGGTGCATTTGCATAATGTAATACAACTCAGCTATTTAAAACAGTGATTTCATGAAATTCTTAGGTAAATGGATGGAACTAGAAAATATCATCCTGAGTGAGATAACCCAATCACAAAAGAACACAAATAGTGTACACTCACTGATAAGTGGATATTAGCCCAGAAGCTTTGAATACCAAGATACAATTCACAGACCAAATGAAGCTGAAGAAGAAGGAACACCAAAGTGTAGATACTTCAGTCCTTCTTAGAAGGGGGAACAAAATACCCATGGAAGGAGATACAGAGACAAAGTTTGGAGCATAGACTGAAGGAAAGACCACTTGGAGCATAGACTGAAATAAAGACTATCCAGAGACTGCCCCACTTGGGTACCCATCCCGTATACAGTCACCAAACCCAGATAGTATTGTTAATGCCAACAAGTGCTTGTTGACAGGAGCCTGCTGTAACTGTCTCCTGAGAGGCTCTACCAGTGCCTGTCAAATACAGAGGTGGATGATCACAGCCAACCACTGAACTGTACACAATGTCCCCAATGGAGGAGGTAGAGAAAGTACTGAAGGAACTGAAAGATCTTGCAGCTCTATGGGAGGAACAACAATATGAACCAACCAGTAACCCAGATCTCCCAGGGACTAAACCACCAAACGAAGAATACTCATGGAGGGACCCATGGTTCCAGCTGCATATGTAATGGAGGATGGCCTTGTTGGACATCATCTAGGAGAGGCCTTTGGTCCCGAGAAGGGTTGATGCCCCAGTGTAGGGGAATGGCATTACAGGGAAGCAGGAGTGGGCAAGTTGGTGAGCAGGGGGAGGGGGGATGGGATAGGTGGTTTTCAGAGGGGAAATGTTGTAAGCCGATAACATTTGAAATGTAAATAAAGGAAGTATCTAATAAACAAAAAGGAAAACACAAAACAAAACAAAACAAAACAGAAGAAAAACTCCCACAACACTGGCATGAGAATGTCAGCCCTTATCTGAAAGATTAACTGACAAGCTTAACTGCTCAATGTTCTTTTTGACTTAAATGATGGACAACAATGCTTCCATTAAGTCTTTCATTGTTCTAGGAGAACAATCTTGTTGCTAAATCTAAAGGAGTTCCTTAATAAATGGTAGATCAGAGGAGAATAACTGAGTTAGCAGTTCAGAGCACTTTTAGCTCTTGCAGAGGACCCCAGTTTGGTTTCAGTACCCACATCAACCAGCTCAAAACCTCCTGTATCTCCAGCTCCCTGGGATCTGCTTCCCTCTTCTGACTTCTATGAGCTCTCACACTTGTACCCTTCCTCCATGTACATAATTTAAAATGAAAATAAATGATTAAAGGAAAAGAAATAGTACCCCAGGCTGGCATGGTTGCTCTCCCTGTACCAGGAAGCATGCTCACAGAAGACTGATGACCTGAGTGTGATTCCCAGACTGGACATTGTGGAAAAAAAAAAAAACTAACTTCTGAATGTTGTGCTTATACCTTACACACACACACACACACACACACACACACACACACACACACACACACATACTGACACACACACTGACACACACACATACAAACACACTACAATAAATATCTTTGGTTAACAGAATTTTTAGTGATATAACTTATATATTTTAACCTTTTCTATTCTCAGAATTGTAAATAAGAGATGGTAAATCCTCAGTGACTGGAAAGTCAAAGGAGGATGCTGAGAGTGGAGGGGATAGACAGGGATGTGGTCAGGGCATGAGGGGAGAAGGGAGAAATTTCCGAAGATAAATATGTGTTAATAAAAACATAAATGATAAATAATAATTAAAACAATCATATATTTTCTTGGGAAATAATAAAATTACAAGGTATGAAGGATAAGACACATATATCTGTTTATAAATGTGTTTCGTTATTTGAGATATTTTTCCAAACAAGCCTAGAGCTCTGTGCTGAGATGTCAGAGAGTAAGAGAGAACTGAGAGACTGAGCCTCAGGGAGCTGAAAAACCATGAGGTTTTTGTTCAGCCCTGGAGCACTGTGGGAGGAAGCTCTCTACTGTGCTGACAGTAATAGTCTGCAGCATCCTCCTCCTCCACAGGATTGATGTTGAGGGTGAAGTCTGTCCCAGACCCACTGCCACTGAACCTGGCAGGGACCCCAGATTCTAGGTTGGATGCACCATAGATGAGGAGTTTGGGTCGCTGTCCTGGTTTCTGTTGGTACCAGTTCATAAAACTAATGCCATAATTATCAACACTTTCGCTGGCTGTGCAGGCAATGGTGGCCTTTTGCCCTAGAGACACAGCCAAAGAAGCTGGAGATTGGGTCAGCACAATGTCACCACTGGAACCTGGAATGATAAACACACAGACTATTGTTATATATGTATAAAAACCTTCCAAGCAGAGGACCTTTTCATTTAAAAATTTCAAGAACACTCTGGACATCACTGTGAGAAACCAGGAAATCAAGGGGAATCAGGAAAATTAAACCAATTACAAATGCATTAATTATATTGTTCAAGAGCACAGAGGCATGGAAAGTCATGATGGCCACCGAGGTTCCTCCCAACACTTCTCTGTACCCTCACCTGGAACCCAGAGCAGCAGCACCCATAGCAGGAGTGTGTCTGTCTCCATCTCTGAGAGCTGGAAGAGAGGATGCTTCTTAGGCATCCTGGCAGCTGCCCTTAAAGAAGCCTGGGCTGTTGTATAAGAACTCCATATGCAAATCAGCTCAGCAGAGTGTGTACTGTTGCTCCAATTGCACCTGCTCCTGTTTCACCCACAGGGAGTTTGTGTTAGCAGAAAATTTGTAGAGCATCACTTGTGTCTTAAAAACCCTTCTAAATACAATTTTTTTTGAGACAAGGTTTTTCTATCTATTCTTGGTTGTCCTGAAGCTCATTCTGTAGACCAGATCTTCCTGTCTCTGACTCCTGCGTGCTGGGATTAAAGGGGCACACCATACCACCCAGCATTTCCTTTACCCTCTAGTCTTTTTGAGGTGTGAGGTTGGGGTGTGTATTATGGTTGCACTATGTAGAGAATGTAAGTTATTTCAAGAACAATTTGATCCCTCAAAATTGTACACATCCAATGAAAGCATTATCTGAGAGGGAATAGAGAAAAATGATTCAGTGACAAAAGTAGCACAATTCTTTGCATAGTACCTTATTTTTTAGATTCATGCTTTAGATCTATGTGTATGACGTCTCTTTGTATGTTTTTATATTTGTTCATGTTCATGTTTGAAGGTAACTTCTCTGGTCATGGTATGTGGGTGGAGATCAGAAGATAAGTTTGGGTGTAGACCTGAGTGAGACAAGGTCTGTTGTTCAACCCTACACATGAAATGCTTTTTAGGCCCGGCAATTGTGGGCATTCTCTTGTTTCTGTCTCTCATCTTGCCACATCATCACTCCAAATATAGTCCATGTTGTCACTGCATCTGACTTTTTGTGGGGATGTGAGCCAGGTCCTCACACCTCTGTGACAAGCACTTTGCCCATAAAACCACCCTGTCAGCCCATTGCCTTAAAGTAAAACCCATAAAAGGAAGGTTTTTTTTTTTTTTTTAACTGAAAAAATAGTAGTGCAGGAAATGTAGGAACTCAAAAATGAAGAAAAGGAGCATGTAATGGATATGGGCCCATATACATATTTACTTTTTTGTAGTTCTTCAAAATATCCAAGATTATTATTTCTTGTAGTTCAACAGACCCATTTTTATTTTGATTTTTTAGTGTGTCTATTTTATTTATTTTATGTTAATATTTCATTTGATATTTTATTCAATTACATTTCAAATGCTATACTGAAAGTCCCGTATACTCTCCCCCTGCCTTGATCCCCTACCCACCTACTCCCACTTCTTAGCCCTGGTGTTCCCATGTATTGGGGCATATAAAGTTTGCAAGACCAAGGGGCCTCTCTTCCCAATGATGCCATCTTCTGCTACATATGCAGCTAGAGACATGAGCTCTGGGGATACTAATTAGTTCATATTGTTGTTCCACCTATAGGGTTGCAGACCCCTTTGGCTCCTTGAATACTTTTTCTAACTCTTCTATTGGATGACCTGTGTTCAATCCAATAGATGACAATGAGCATCCACTTCCGTATTTGCCAAGCATAGCCTCACAAGAGACAGCTATATCAGGGTCCTTTCAGCAAAATCTTGCTGACAT
>NW_018393585.1:0-2885 GCF_900095145.1 Mus pahari | reverse complement strand
CCCCCCCCCAGAACCCAGGCACATTGGGATCTATCTTGCCCTTCCTTAACATCATCCCCCTTTTGGTCTTCACCTCCACCTGAACCTATGGCAGTTCAGTGATCCCATGTCCTCTTTGGGATCCCACAGATTACCTGTCTCCCTAGACAGCTGCCAAAACCAGAAACACTCATGGGTATGCCTGCCCCTGGTCCCAAAAGCCAGACTATCTCCTAGGCTGTCTCCCAGAAGAGACTGACTCTCAGGAGGCCTGCTATAACCAAGGTCACACAACTGTACCTCCTTCAAGGAGGCCTGCTCCAGTATGAGACACACAAGCCAGTTGACACCACAGATAAGCAGGTAGTGAAAGGCAAGTGCAAAAACATAAGAAACAGAAGTGAATGCAATTTGGTACCATCACAACCCAGTTTTCTCATTCCAGCAACCCCTGGATACTCTAATACATCAGAAGAGCAAGGTTCTAACCTAAAATCTCATCTCATAGAGATGATGGAGACCTTTACTGATCATGTAAATAACTCCCTTAACAAAATACAGAAAAACACAAGCAAACAGGTAGAAGCCCTTAAAGAGGAAACAAATTCCCTAAAGAAATGCAGGAAAATACACTCAAACAGGTGAAGGAATTGAAAAATTGTCCCAAGACCTAAAAACATAAATAGAAGCAATAAAGAAATCACAAATGGAGGTATGAAAAACCAAGGAAAGATCCTAGGAAAGAGATGCAAGCATCACCAACAGAATATAAGAGGTGGAAGAGAGAATCTCAGGCATTGAAGATACCATAGAAAATATTTACACATTCTTCAAAGAAAGAATAAGGGGCAAAAATTTCCTAACCCAAAACATCTAGGAAATTTGGGACACAATGGTAATACCAAGCCTAAGTATAATAGGAACACAAGAGGATGAAGATTCCCAGTAAAGGGACAGAAAACATATTTAACAAAATGATGGAAGAAAACGTCCCTAACCTAACCAACCTGGACTCCTTGGATCTCTCAGACACTGAGCCACCAAGCAGGCAGCATACACCAGCTGATATAAGGCCCCCAACACATATACAGCAGTTGACTGCCTGATCTGGATTCAGTTAGAGAAGATGTACCTAACCCTTGAGTGACTTGGGCTCCCAGGGAGTGGGGAGGTTTGGTGAGGTGTGGATGGGGTGGTGATATACACTTAGAGATGGGGGAAGAGGTGTTGGATGTGGAAGTCTGAAGGTGGAATAGGAACGGGATAAAGTCTGTAATATAAAAAAAAATTAAGGAATAAAAAGAAGTGAGAATATCATCCTGAGCAAGGTAACCCAGACCCCAAAGAACCTGCATGGTATGCAGTCACTGATAAGTGGATATTAGCCCAAAAGTATAGAATACCAATGATACAACTGGCAGACTGTATGAAGTTTAACTTAGAAGGGATAAAAGAGGAAGAGATATGCCTGGGTTCAAGGAAGTAGGGGGAGAGGGCCAGGATCAGGAATGTGGGAGTCAGGAGAAAAGCCAAGAGACCTAGAGAATTAATGGACATATGTAGCTGTAAGAGGAGGTTGTGGAGGTGGGACTTTCAGAAAGTTCCAGAGTCCTAGGATACTTCCAGACCTTAATGGGGATCACCTTAGCTGAAATGCCCAACAGTGGAGAGATGGAACCTCAAAATACCATCTCCAGTAGATAGACAGGGGCCCCTGTGGAGGGTTGAGGCCACTCAATCAAGTTTATAATTTTTTATTCAGAATTGTTCCTGTCTAAAGGAAATTCAGGGACAAAAATGGAGCAGAGATTGAAGGAAAGGATCCAGTCATTGACCTAACTTGAGATTCATCCCATGGGCAGGCACCAAATCCTGACACCATTACTGATACCATGCTGTTTTTCCATACAGGAGCCTAGCATGGCTGTCCTCTGAGAGGACTTTACCAGAAGCTGACTGAGACAGATGCAGATACTTAAAGCAAACCATGCACTGAGGTTTGGGACCCCTATAAAACAATTAGGGAAATGAAGGAGCTGAAGGCGAATAGGAAGAACAATGGTATCAATCAACCCAGACCCTTCTGAGTTCTCAGAGACTAAGCCACCAACCAAAGAGCATACACGGGACGGTTTGTGTCCACCCCTGCACATATGTAGCAGAGGACTGCCTTGTTTGACCTCAGTGGGAAAGGATTCATCAAATCCTGTAGAGACTTGATGCCCCAAAGTAGGAGGATACTCAGGGGCTAAGGGTGGGTTGATGGGTAGGGGAGAACCCTCTCAGAGGGGATGGGGGAATGGGGTGAAGAACTCTGGGAAGGGGCAATATTTGGAATGTTAGTAAATAAAGTAGTTTAATAAATTAAAAAAGGAACAGGAAGATCAAGTTGTAGCAGAGAGGACCAGCCATCTGAACGTCTTCCAAACACTGGCTGTGTTATCTTGGCTAAGCCTTCTCCTCTAGTCTGACTAACCCATACTCAAGGTCATCACTTCATGATCTACCACAGAAGTTTAGCTAGGGATGTTGAGAGAAGTGGTAGAATCAATGGGGGATCACATACTCTTGTTTTTCTGAAAGCATAATTTGTTTGACTGGGATCTTTACTTATGGTGAGGTCTATATGTCCCTAGTATATCCCACAGTAGCATTTTTTAACTTTAATAGGGCCTGTAAGAGGGCCAAAGACCCACTTACTGGGCTGGTTCTTCTAATGGATTGATACTGGGACCCATGTCATGTGTCTTTTCATTTTATTCAAGGTTTGTACTTCTATGCATTTGAAAACTGACACACATGCTTTTGGAATGAATCTCTTTAGCTAGAATTGACTAGTTATTTCTTGAATGGAGGGTCTTCATGACATTTGACAGTGATTCTTCATGTGAGTTCTATGCAACTGG
>NW_018393584.1:8801-12312 GCF_900095145.1 Mus pahari | reverse complement strand
CTTTTCCAACACCCACATGGTGGCTCACAACCACCATGGAAGATCACTGATAGAAGATTATCATCACATAAATCATGTCTCCATGCACAGAGGGCCTTTGAGTTGGAAATACTCCTTTAGGTTTATCTGCCACAGAGTGCTGAGACTCATGGGACATGTGGCCACGTGGAGCTGTCAGATCTATGTTAAATTAGGCATCATCTGTCCTGTATGTTTGAGTGTGCAAGAACCTTCTCTCACATAAGTACAATCTAACAATCAAAATCAGACATTAGTATTGCCCAACTTTTTCTCTCAGCATTTTTCAAAGAGCAACTTTTAATCACGATAAAGTATAACCTACCCATGCACTAAGCTTGCAACTGGAGCAGGGCAGCAGAAACACAGAGAGATCTTAAGTCCACATCATGGCAGAAGGACAGAACCACTTCCCAGGGCCATTTGCTGTTGTNCACATGCAAGGATTAATGTTCACATCATAATTTATCATTTTTATGAAAAATCTTTGCNTCTGAAAGTCTCACAACTTTTTCTCATGCTCTTTGGTTTTTGAGTTTCTCTGTGTCATTAACCTTCAACTGAAGGCAGGTAGATCTTTGAGGTTTATGTNACTCAGGAACTTCATCTGAAGCTAGAGAGCTGGTGGCTCAGTTACTGNAGTGCTGGGGACATGAGCATGAAGTCCTGACTTCCATCCCCAGGGCACAGGCGAACTTACTGCCTGCAGTCCCATGCATCCAGTCCCTGGCTGGAGTGCAGCCAGGAGGATTCTAGAAGCCTGCTGGCCAACCAGGTGAGCTGAAATTGTGAGTTCTCCAAGTTAGGGAGCTACTATCTCAAAATGTAAAGTAGAGAGGGGCTGGAGAGCTGGCTCTGTGGTGAAGCTGCTGCTGCAGAGAAGACCCAGACTCAGTTCCCAGGAAACAGGGTTGGTTCACAAGCATTTGTAACTCTACTTCCAGGAATCTCATACCTTCTTCTAACCTGTGCTGAAACCAGCACACATTCGATACACATACATACATGCAGACAAAACACTCATTTCCATAAAAAAAAATCTTAGAAAAAAGTCAAAGAGCTGTAGAGACTGACAGCCAAATTAAATCTCTGTCCACCACATGCAGACACAGAACACACACATAGATATATATACTCACGAACATGAACACACGAGGATACACACACATCACAGAGAGTATATATATATACACACACACACACACACACACGCACAGGCACACATATGCATATTTAGTAAAATTTTAGACATATTTCAATGTATGTGTGTACACATGTGTGTAACGCTCTGGCGCTAGAGGTAAGACAGTTGTGAGCTGGTGGCCTAGAGCTAGGAGCAGAATGTAGATCCTGTAGGAAACTGGAAGGACAGTACACATGCTGAACCACAGAGCAATCCCAATATCATCTAAAATGCTGAGGAGGAAAGAGATTTGTGGCTGCTAAAACATATAATAGAGTTCTGGGCTAGCTGTGGTCACTGATAACTGCAATTCCACTGCTTATACGCCAAGGAAGAAGACAAGGTCCAGGTAACATGGGATGTGTAGCTAGATCCTATCTATAAAAAAAATCATAAAGCCAGATGTATTAGTGTATGGCTTTAGTCCTGGCACTCAGGGGCAGAGACAGGTAGACTCTGTGACCCTATCTCAACAACTCAAGAGTGAAAGTCTGCCATATGGCTATGAAGGCAGCCACAGTCCGTGAAGTCTAAGAAGGAGGCCTGGAAAGCCATCAGAAATGGTCTCTGTCCCTTGCTTTTGCTTCTTTGACTGCATGGCTTCAGCCACTGCCAGAGCCTGGTCTGCATTCCTAGGCAGAGAACAGTGCTGTAGGAACCACTGTCTGCCTGGCTCCAGCATCAGTAGAGATCTGTTACCCAGTACAACTGTGTCTGCAGACTGAGGTTTCTCACCAGAGTCCAAGGCTCGTGTCTGTTCATCTGCTGCACAGTGGCCAGTGCTCTGAGCCATCGTCCACTCTGCACTCCTCTGTAGCCCTTTTCAGAACCATTGCTGACTTGTGTGGGTCATGGCTGCTTCACACTGACTCTGCGATTTTTCCATCCTGCAGTTGTATTCATCAGGACTGGTGGAGTGTGAGGCCCCTGANCTACCTAATACAGTTAGAAACTTTGATCTCAAATCAGTAAAGAAAGAGATCTGGAGAGGAAGAAGATTGGTAAGTTGACATGTTTTATTACTCATAAATTATGAGTCTTGGGGGCTACATTCAAAGGATAGTCTATCGTGGGCCTCAAGAGAGGATTCAGCTAGCTGGTCCTCTTGGTGCCACAAAGCTGCAGGCAGCAGTCAGAGCAAAAGGCTTTATCCTTGACATGGAGTAAGATGCCTTCTGAATGTCAAGGGTGACTGCATGTCTTTCTGCACCAGTTCTGGGTGGTTATCACTGTCAGCATCTGCCTTGGTGCTGAGGGCATAAGGGGGCTCTCCAGGAAAGAAGGATGGGTAAGGCTGTATCTCTGAGGTCCACTGAATCTCCTGGCTACATTTATAAAAGGCCATTTTCAGATGAATAATGGGATGGCAAGTCTGAGTGTATCATGTCTGACCTCACCCACAAAAGGTGTCAATGACTGGAGACACTCTGCTATGTTAGGTTGCAAAATATCAGTATGTGTTCCAGCAGGCTTATGTCCTTCTAATTAGAAAGCAGCAGGTCATCAACTGAAACATAATTTTTGTTACTCTGTGCTAATTGGTTTTGAGGCAGTTCATGGACAGAGTTAAGGAAAGCTACCCTTGGATTTTCTAGCATGTTGGTTCTCTCTCCACCTGTGGGACCTTTTCAACAAAAATACATATTTCAAGTGGTCTTAGGAGCCACCAACCATAAATGTATTTCCTTAAGACCTTTATAACTGTAATTGAGACTCTGAGCTGATTCTCAGTTCCTAACCCCATCAGAAATACTTATCCCTATGGCTGTGACCCACAAGTAGAGAACCACTGTTGTAGAGTTTGCCTACATGGAAACAGCCCCTTCCAGAATGAGGGCAGTTGAGTACATAGAATATTGAGAAAGCAGTTGTTACCCTTGATAGTTTCCATGGACTTTCCTGGTTGGAAACGGAGATGCAGTGCAAGTGCACGGTAAGCTGGGCGTGGTGGTGCACGCCTTTAATCCCAGCACTCGGGAGGCAGAGGCAGGCGGATTTCTGACCAGCCTGGTCTACAGAGTGAGTTTCAGGACAGCCAGGACTACACAGAGAAACCCTGTATCGAAAAAACAAAAAACAAAAACAAAAACAAAGGGTAAAAGAAAGGGATGCAAAAGGCACAAGAGGTTCAGGCTATTCACTCACTGATAAGTGTTTCTAGCACCTTGGCTTGTGCACAAATGCTGGGTGCCTACCTCATGGAGGAGGGAGGCCAGTGCCCACAGAGGACAGAGCAGCCATGGACATGCTTTGGGGCAGGGATTAGTATTATCTTCTTACAAAGACTCCTCTTTTTTTTTTTTTTTTTTT
>NW_018393584.1:1973-8671 GCF_900095145.1 Mus pahari | reverse complement strand
CACTCCAGAAGAGGGCGTCAGATCTTGTTATGGATGGTTGTGAGCCACCATGTGGTTGCTGGGATTTGAACTCAGGACCTTTGGAAGAGCAGTCAGGTGCTCTTACCCACTGAGCCATCTCACCAGCCCACAAAGACTCCTCTTAAAGTAGGGCCTTTGAACCATTTCAAGGTGTGGAAAAGAAAGGTAAGGAATTCCCAAAGGAAGTGTCTAAGTTGGGTTGTCGTTGCTGTGGTGAACCCCAAGAAGCCAACCTAGTTGGGGAGGTAAGGGTTTATTTAGTGTATACATCTACCTCATAGTCCTTCATGAATTAAGTCAAGCAGGAACTCAAACAGCGCAGGAACCTGGAGGCAGGAGCTGAGGCAGAGGCCATGGATGGGTCCTGCTTAATGTCTTGCTCCACAAGGCTTGCTCAGTCTGATTTCTTATAGGAGCCAGGGTTGCCAGGCCAGATAGCTCTATCCAGTCCCTGTCCATCACTAATTAAGTAAATGCTCTACAGGCTCTCCGACAGTCGGGTCTTCTGTAGGCATTTTGTCAATTGACGTTCTGACCTCTCACAGGGCTTACCATCACTGCAGACCTGTCCGCAAGTGTGTTGTTAGGTAGCAGCCTCATGTGTTTCTCTGTTCATGTAGCTCTGCTGTTCCTCCACAATTAAATAAGTGCTCTAAACCGGGAGCTTCGATTTAAAACTCTACCTATATGTTAATCTTGTTATTCATCTACAGTTGACATTTCCACGTGTGTTTCCTTATGTTTTATGATGGGTTTCTTACTTGGGATGACACAACTACTGTATGTTGCTTTATAGAGTGGCCTCATTGGGCTTAGACATCCTTTAGCCAAAGGATGGAGCCAGTCAGTCTTGGTCATGGCTGGCTTGCCTGTCATCGCAGGATGAACCTGGAATGGAAGGCTGGCGTACAGAGTTGTATCATGGTCTACACAAATGCAAAATATGTAGATGGGTACAAGAAACACTTTTAAACAAGGAAAAAAAAACCCCACAAAAGTTTCCTGCAGCCACACAGTGCCTAAACATCTCTAACCCCCATCCATGTAACAACAGACAGGGAAATAAAAACAGGGGTTCAAGAGAAATACTGTGTTGTTCAGCTGTGTTTTCAGAGCCATCCACTTCCTACACATTCACAACAGGAGCTCTTTATTTCACATTTCCTTCAATAGCAACCCTGTAGAGCAGGTACTACCATCCCAGGGAGAATTGTCTTCGGAAGGAGGAAGTCATAGAAAGTCCCAACCAGCTGAGGTCACAATGTTTCATGGCGCAATAGGAGCTGCTCAGACATCAGGCTCAAAGTCCCCCAACCAACTCCCTGCCCAGGGATAAAGAAAATGGCTAGCTTTGCTTTTTACAAAATCTCTTCTAAAAATCATTTATTTATTCACTTTACAACCCAATATCAACCCTTCCTCTCCTCCCAGTGCCCCTGCATGAAAGTTCTCCCCACATTCCACCTTCCTCTTCTCTTTAGAAAAAGGGAAGCCCCCCTCCTCTGGATGTTACCCTCCACTAACTCCTCCCAAGAAAACTTTATAGAAAAAGATTTTTTTTCTTTTTCGAGAATGTTTCTTGTAACTATCTACATGCTTGGCATTTGTGTAGACCATGATACATCTGCCTATGCCAGTCTTCCATTCCAGTCGACTACGCTTCCTCATGGGTTGCCAAATTTAAGTGACCTTTGTGTGGGCATGAAGACTGGAATATGCCAGTGATATCCAGGACAAAAACACATGGCTGCTGGATTAAATAATATTTAATGACATCCTTACTTTTTAGCAAAGAAACATTACTAACCCATTATGATCTGTTCTTCTATAGAAATGCTCATTCTGTAACAAAGGAGGCGCCACNGTGGGATGTGATTTATCATACTGTAAGAAGAATTACCACTATGTCTGTGCCAAAAAGGACCAAGCAATTCTTCAAGTTGATGGAAACCATGGAACTTACAAGTAATCCAAAGCTTTAAAACTCCATGGTGGAGGGGTGGGGGTGGTTAAGGAATAGCTAGCCTGTGACATACTTCTCAAGTTCAGTTCATGCAAATGAGTTTCACTTGGGAACAGGGTTATGGAATACCAGTGAACTTCTCGGCTTCACATTTCTGCACATGACAGGAAGAAGAAGTGCTCAAGGGTTTGTTTGATTTTCAAAACCTTCCCTGTATGTTCTTCTTCCTGGGAGAGCCTCATTCCTAATGGCATCATGCATATCCTACAAGAGACAGGAGCTAGTCCAGGTCTGTTCTTCTCTGCAACGGGAAGACACCTTCCTTCACTCGCACATCCATAGGTCACGGGTCTGTCCCCATACCATGTGGGAATGAGCTCTTGGCTTCCAGTGTTGGACCAGACATGGAACTGAGGTTGTTAGAGCTGACGGATGGCAAGCACCTTTACCTAGAGAGTCATCTTGCCAGCCCCCAGCTTGTCACTGTTTGTAAAAGTTCTTTCAGTTTTGAACAGTGCTTTTTATATTTGAATTACTGAGAAACCTATAGAAGAACTTCACATTCATTATTTATTATTAAAGAACTCACTTTACTCTGACAGTTGTTCATAAATACATAAAAGTGACTGAACTCTAGCTGTAACCAGTGGTTTGTTTGTTTGTTTGTTTTTGTTTGTTTGTTTTTTGAGACAGTATCTCACCAAGTAGACCAAGACCAAGCTGACACTGATATTACAAAGATAACTTTTAAAAATGTTTATTAACTACTCTATTTAAAGATTGGCAGAATTTTGGGTGGTCAGATTGAAGCTTCAAATCTTAGTCCATAGTTCCTTAGATGCCCCTCTTCACAGCATAGGAACTAGGACTGCTCAAAATATTCACCCAGCATTCACACCTTCAGAGACTGAAGTCCTCTTTCTACTGCTCAGAGGCCACAAAGACAATGGCCAACCTCACCCACACTGGATGTGGGTTGACAATTTGACATGGACTTGAACACAATTCTTTTTAAAAATGAATACTTCAGGCAGTGTCATGGCATGCAGCTTGCTTCCCAGCACTGGGAATGCAGAGCAACGATGGATCTCTACAAAGTAAAAGATTCAGTGATTCTTTGAAATTCTGTATTTTCAGAGTATTTTGCCCAGAACATCCTCCACAGCAAGAAGAGGCCACTGAAAGTGGTAAGTTTCTAAACTGAGTTTAAAGAAAGCTAATTCCTTAANTAAAACCTGAGATAATCTAATTATTTCTTCTCAGTTGTAATTTCTATGTGCACCTGTTTGTGTGGATGCCTTAGGTTACAGATGGTTGTGAGTAACCTGTGGGTGCTGGCAACAAAACCTGGGTCTTCCTGAAGAGCAGCGAGTGTTTGCTCACAAGCACTGAGCTATTTCTAGTCATTGTTATTATGTTTCTTTCTTTCAGTTTTTTAAAAGATTTATTTATTTATTTTATGTATATAAGTACAATTATAGCTGTCTTCAGACACACCTGAAGAGGGCATCAGATCCCATTACAGATGGTTGTGAGCCACCATGTGATTGCTGGGAATTGAACTCAGAACCTCTAGAAGAGCAGTCAGTGCTCTTTACCACTGAGCCATCTCTCCAGCCCCTGCCATAATGTTTCTAACTTTTTGGAAAGTACCTTTAAAATGGTGCTATCACTGTATATTGACAGGGAATGAGTATAACTCTGTGTGTGTGTGTGTGTGTGTGTGTGTGTGTGTGTGTGTGTGTGTGTGTATGAATACATATGTATGTATACAGACACACACACACACACACATACACACACACACACACACACACACACACACACATTTGAGACAGCCCTTGCTGCCCTGGATCTTACTCTGTTGATCTGGCTAGCCTTCAACTAGGAGGTCCACTGCCTCTGCCTGCTAAGTGCTGGGATTAAAGGTGTACACCACAACCACTCAGCAATCTTGCTTTATATGTATATTCCAACTTTTAAATGGTTTCTCTTTTAGCTGAGAGTCCGAGCATGAAGAAGAGAGAAAGAAAGAAACGGCTTTCATCAGGCCCTCCTGCACTGGTAATTTGACTTATACACCTAATTTCTTCCCATAATGTCCTTACCTAAATTCTAAATGCCAGAGACTCACACAGTTTTCAATCATTGGAGGAGTTGGCATTTGCACACCATCCTTCGTGCGTGTTCTCTCTCAGTGGAGCTGAAGCTAGACTTAGGGTAGCATCGTGGGGACAATCCTGCACTCAGGAAGTGCAGACCATCCTGATATGGCAGAAGAAGCATACTGAGAGTATTAAGAGGCTAGAGGCTCAGNGGATGATGTCATTCCCTCAGCTTCTGTCAATCATTCCTTGAACCATGCTAGTGAAAAATGTGTGTCCTTTCATGACACTTAGTCCTAAACAGACTGAGAGTACAGACAAGCATTTGTTCATAACCAAGTGTTTCCCAGCGACTTGGTCCACACATAATCAAACTTCTGACTTAAAATCTTCTGAATTATTAGATAGAACATGTAAAAGAATTTGGAGGGATTTGAAACAGTTTTTATATCAGTTTCTATACATTGATTANTATCAGACAACAATCTCTCCCTCTTATTCAACAGATGTCTTTCAGGCAACAAACAGCATACCCAACAGGTCCTAACTTTTGAGAGTGCCGTTTGGATCCAGGAGTTCATCAAGGCTAAATTGAAAGAGAATGTTTGTCTAATACATTTTCTTGTTAGATTTGATTAATTGACTTGATATGTAGCTGAACATTTTTATTTTGTGTGGTATTCCAGGCCAATATGAAAAGTCAGTATAATCGTGGTTTTCTCTTCCAGCCAAAAATGATGAAATTCAGTAGCACCAAAAGACATATGACAGAAGAGCCTCATGGTGACACAGGTTTGTTCTCAGTGATGGTGGTAGAAACGTGCTGGCCTCCAAGTATTTACAGAAATGTTGTCATGCTTTGACCTTTATTCTAGTAGGCTTCTGATATGTACGTAATGAGGATATAAATGCTTACTATAACTATGTAATCCATTACAACACTGCTGTATCAAAATTATTGGAGCTGGAATAACCTATTTCTTCTCAGACTGAGAAGACACCAGGTGACATTGTCCTTACTATGCCCAATCTGTGACAAATATGAGGGGCTGTCATCTCAAGCATTTAAAGTAAATTTTACAAAGCCATATCACTTCATACAGTTACTATAAGCAGAGAAATGTTTTCATTTTTGAACCATTTACTATTTGAACTACAGAAAAATGAGACAAGTACGCTCACCTATCAACTGATAAAGTATAAAGTGTCCACATGATGCAAATAGCTGTCCATTTCCTCCTAAAGATGCATTCTTTATTCTTAGATGCAGCTGTCAAAGCTCCTTTTCTTAAGAAATGCCAGGAAGCAGGACTTCTTAATGAATTATTTGAACACATCCTAGAAAAAATGGATTCAATTCATGGAAGACTCATGGATGAGACTGCCTCAGAGTCAGGTACTGCGAACGGGCATGCTAGAAAACTCACCTCCCCACGCTTTCACTCTCCCTCCTTTAACCAATTCTTTATGAACACACACCATGGGCTGGGAGATGGCTCATTGGTGAAGAGCACTTGCTCCTCTGAGAGGACTCAAGGTCAGTTCCCAGCATCTACATGGTGTCTCACTCCATAACTCCAGTTTGAGGGGAACTCCACACCCTCTGTCCTGTCCAGTTACCAGGCATACACACGGTACCTATGTGTACATAGAGGCAAAACTGTCATACACAACATATGAAGTCATCCAGAGAATTGAAGCTAATCAACAAAATATGAAAGATACAGATTCTCTAGTTAGATCCAAAAATGCCCTGAGGCCAGGAGGTCTGTTTCCCAGAGGTGCACACACCTGGATGGAGACATCACTGAAGCTGATGTGCTAGGTTGTCTGGTTTTGTTGTTGTGGATACAGCTGTTGTTTTCTGATAGACTTTCAAAAACTTATGTTTCATTTGTGTGTGTGTGTGTGTGTTTACATGCACATGGGTGTTCAAGTACCCACAAAGAATAGAGCAGTATGATCCTCTGGAACCAGAGTTTTAGGCAGTTGTAACTCAGCAACATGGGTTCTGGGAACCAGCCACTAGGTCATAATTTTGATGTGCCTCAAATCCTATATCTTAATATATCTAGGGGCTTGCAAAAATTATTACAACGTTGGCGAGATAGCCCGGTGCTCACGAGCACATAAATCTTGAAGAGGACTGAATTTGGTTCCCCACACTCATGCCTAGCAGCTCACAACTGCCTGGACCTCAATTTCCTGGGAATCTGACACTCTTAAGGACTCTAGGACACACACACACACACACACACACACACACACACACACACACACACAAACCTCTTTTGAAATATTATTTGTGCCACTGGCACAGCACACACATGCTTTTTTTGGTTTGACAAAACCAAAAAATTTATTAGCAGTAAACATTAAAGGAGACCCTTTGTTTCATAATTTTATTTACTAATTTTCTCAAGACCAAGAATGCTCAATTTGGGGGTGCATTCACCCACATCACCTGGGGCTCCCTCCCCAGAAGTCCTGGCTGCACAGACAGTGAGCTGATGCTTCTCCTGGGTCCCTGCTGGGCCTGCACTGAGCTGCCCTCCTCTGAGCCTCCCCTCTTCCTATTGGGGTTATTTTCTCTCTCTCCCTGTGGGATT
>NW_018393584.1:0-1253 GCF_900095145.1 Mus pahari | reverse complement strand
TAGACCAGGCTGGCCTCGAACTCAGAAATCCGCCTGCCTCTGCCTCCCAAGTGCTGGGATTAAAAGTGTGCGCCTCCATGCCCGGCTGGTTTTTGTTTTTACTTTTAAATTGTAGTATGCAGGCAGGAATAGGGAGACCTAGTCTTTCAAAAGAGTGATTCGTTTAGCTGCGTTTTGTGGTGCATACCTGTAATCCCTGCAGTTGAAAGGGTGAGGCAGGAGGATTGCCATCCTAGGCTACACAGTGAGAAATTGTCGGAAACACTATAATAAGCCTGCATTTCTTATGGCCTCTCTCAGTACTAAACACGTCCATGCGCTGCATGTCAGGATATGGCTGAGGGACAGACTGACACAGGATTGGTACAAGTAGCTTCTCCACCGTTATTGCATAACTCACTGCCCAACAGTGTTCTAGTATGTTCCTGTCAGTAATTGTCACTAAACAATTAGACAGTAGGTTTTCCCTGCCTAGATGTCGGTCTCTGTCACCTCAATATGCCCAGCCGCTGTCACTTTGATTTCCTGATACTTGTTCTCATTTGAACTCTGTAATAATGAGTTGTAGTCAGCAGAGAAGTTACTTTAAAAGTCACTAGAGAATGTCTGTGAATAAGACTAGCTTTAAAAAACCAGCCTTCAGAAAACTGTATTACTTTTGGTACTTACATGTAACACTTAGCATGAAAGTTACATGTCTGGAAAATGTCACACTGAATATGAGAGGGGCACCTCAAGACACTAACTGATATAGTGTCATTCTGTTCTGGATAACTCAGCTGACGATTTCAAGAAAACTGCAGGTTTGCCCTCACTCTGACTACTAAGAAACTAAAGATTCAATCATGAGGACTCTAATCCCAACTGAAATTACATTGATAGGTTTCTACAGTCAACATTTTCTGTTCCTAAATCACACCAAGAGCTGAGATGGAACAATGTCCCTAGAACAAGACATGTGCTCTTGAAAGAGTTGTCACTGTGAGGCCAGCCTCATGCTCTAGTCTCTGAATGAATGGGTACTGTGTAACCTTGTTCTACCATGAAGGTATCAAAGTCACGTGACACATGCTGGTGTCCATCGTGAGTGAGGAAGGGCAGCAAGGACGTGGACAGGCTGTCTCTTCAGACCACTCTGTCTTCTCATTTGAGGCTCGGTTGCTACAGAGTGGATATTTGAACCGAATCAGATTAGAGACNGTACACTATTCCTGACGAAATCCCTGCATACGCTGAAGCCACTTTCTGTCTTT
>NW_018393583.1:0-13169 GCF_900095145.1 Mus pahari | reverse complement strand
TGTCTACATAGATGAGAAGTCACACAGTGAGTGGTCACAGAGGTGACAAGCCCACAGATATGAGGTCACATGTTTGACAGAGCACACTGGTGGGAATAGGCTGGGATTTCAACACTGCCTATGCAGAGACTGAAAGCCTTTCTCGCTGGGGTCNTGTGCACCCTCTGGGCCCTTCTGAAACCGGGATCTCTGCCTCTGTCCTAGACAGGAATTTACACTGAAGGAGGAACAGGGCCAGACTGTGTGCTCACTTTGGGTCTAGGAGTTAAACCCTTTCCAACCCCGAGACCCTGACAAAGGATGTTATATCAGAATAGAAAGTTGGTGGCCCCTTGCAGCTGAGATACTTTCTCTGGGTGACCTACCGTCCCATGATCCTCTGTAAGCTGAGACACCCTGAGAGTTACTGTTGCCTGCAAAATATCTGGTACTGGGTGTTCTGGGAGCTGACTTGGGCCCCAAGCTCAGTCACCATATGTCCTGTGTGGGCAAAGCAAATGCCAGGAAGCTGGCACACACTTACAGGACAGTAAACTTCACTTGCAGATTGCCCCCTTCCAGGGTCTTGATGTTCACAGGAGTCACAGACACAGACCCAAGCTTCTTGTCAGGAATCTCCTTGTCCCATGCTGTAGCTTTCAAATACCACGTTCCTGACACCTGGAGAAGGTACCTGGCTATCAGGACTAAGGTAGACAGGAGTTAATGCCTCTAGTCCACACCCCCACCTCTATCTCAGCCCCCAAGTTCTGGGCATGTGAAGTGTTCCTCAGGCAATCGTTCTACTGGGCCACTAAGTAAACTAGCAGTACCAGGGCCACAACTGTGTGGTCCCCAACCTTTGTAGGCAAGAAACTATCCCAGACCCTTGCATGCCCAGAGAATAGTGAAGAGTGTAGAAGTTCTTTCTCCTCCAGCTCTCTGCTCCCAGAACCATGTAAGCAGACTCCACTTGCTTTGTCTGACATTTCTTCAGAGTAAGTGTTCAAGCCTGACTCTACAACTCTCTTTAGATAGAGAAAGAATGGGGTTTCCAACCAGCAACCTCATCCCACTATCAGCCATAAAGCCACTTGAAGCCCCTGCCCATCTCAGCCTCACATCCTGATTCTCTTCCATCGTGGGGAAGGCCTGGACTCGCAGGCCAGCCAGGAGGCTGAGGCCGAAGGTCAGGAGCAGGGCCTTCATCTCCAGAGTCTGTGCTCACAGGTGTAGAGTGGGTCACTTGGCAGACTGAAGTTGCTCTTCTGGGGCCTTGTTCAGCTGCCCTTTATACTGCTCAGCCCAGCGTCCCCAGAGAATTTGGCAAGGTATGCTTACCAGTCCCTTCCTGGTCATTCACACTGGCAGTTCTGCAATGGAGCAGATAAAATGTCATCATTGTTGGAAGTTTTTAGAGAAGATGATGGGTCAGGGCACCCCACCTCCCCTGAGTAACTGGCTTGCAGATTTCCCCTGGCAAGAAAGTGAGTCTGAGATAGAGGTTCAGCCTCCCATATCAGGAGACCCTGAGGGTGAGTACAGCAGGAGTGAACTTCTCTTGTCCACACTGTGTGGTCATCCAGCTGGCAGACATGCTCCTTGACACAGAGGAGGACACTGAAGCCAGAGAGTCTTGTGATCCATTCTCAGGGACCTTCCTCAATCCCAGAGCAGATGACTGAACCTTACATTCCTCCTGGAAAAGTGGAGTCTTTGCATATGGGAGCCCTCTGTGTGACTATCAGAATGTGTGCTTATTCATTTTTATTTATGTGAGTACACTCTAGTTGTTTTAGACACACCAGAAGTGGGCATCAGATCCCATTACAGATGGTTGTGAGCCATCATGTAGCTGCTGGGAATTGAACTGAGGTCCTCTGGTAGAGCAGTTGTTGCTCTTAACTGCTGAGCCATCTCTCTAAACCCAGAATATGTGCTTAAACTGTTTCCCCTTCCTCAGCACGATGTGTACTAGCCCCTGCCCATATGGAGAGTGAGGATGGGTCAGACATAGAAAGAAAGCACGTGTGTACACAGGCTCTCATGTATACACAATCTTCAATGGGGGCAGAATCAGAAGCCGGGCCTGCAGAGATGGCTTAGCAGTTAAGGGACCTTGTTGTCCTTGCAGATCAGCTAGGTTCAGTTCCAACACTCATATTGTCTCTCACAACTCTCTGCCACTTCAGTCCCATGGGAACTGATGCTTTCTTCCGGCTCACATACTGACTCACAAGGGTTTAGAGACTGACAGTAGGCCCACAGCCCATGATTTTTGTCTCTGAAGTCAGAAGACCAGACATCTTTCTCCTCTGTAATGATGGGTACTTTTCTTGATATTAGAATGAGGCTGAGAATTCCTTTTAGAGGGTCTCATATGTCCCTGTTTCTAATTTACTATCATTATCTCCCACCCTCAATATCTCTGTCATAATCTGGCTAAATGTGTTCTTGTATGTTTGCTCTGTTTTTTTTGTTGTTGTTCTTCATTTGATTTTTGTTTGTTTATTTGTTTGTTTGTTTTGTCCCTTTTGGTGATATAAAACATCTCTTCTTCAATTCCAAATCTCTTATGCTCAACCTTGCTTCAGGAATTCAGGATAAATTCCTTCCTAGGGTGGATTGTCCTTGTTGCCATTTTTTTATTTTGCTTTTCAATTTTTCAAATTTTCTTTATTTTAAAATTCAAGTGTTTCACATCTGACCAGAGCAATGGAACTGAGTCTGAAAGCAGAGGCAGAAACTCTCCTGATAGAAAGACTTGTTGATAGATAAAATAAAAGTGGGCAGACAATATGACCCTCTCCTAGACAAAATACCACACATAAACAACTTATGGTTGACTTAATGGTTATGTATAAATTGCTACAATCCAGAATAACCTAGGAAGAGAGACTCACTTTGGTAATTATCTAGATCTGGTTGACTTGTTACCTTATCTGTGGAATTGTCTCAATTGTTATTTTGTCAGACCACTCTGGGCAGTATTGTTCCATAGGCTGAGCCCTGAAGTGTATTGGTGAAGAAATCTCACTGAGTACTAAGCAAGTGGGCAGCGTAGGTGCATTCATTTCTCCTTCCTCTTGACTATGGATGTAATCTTCCTGAACTGCCTTGACTTTCCCTCACTAATAGATTGTGATATGTCAGTATAAGCCAAATAATCTCTCAAGCCCTCTTTTTTTCTTTATTTTTGTTCTTTTCTTTTAGTTTGTTTTTCCCAACATTATCTACAATGAAAATTCCTGACTTAAGTAGAGTTTTATCAGGATATTTTATCACAGGAACAGAAATGAAACCAGACCGGTGAGAAATTATTTTATCTTCTGGTTTCTGATGGTTCACTCTGTGGTTTCTTGGACCTGTGGGTTTAGGCTGAGTATCATCGCAGTGGGAGCTTGTTGTAGAAGAGGCTTTCTATCTCCTGAGAACAAGAGTCAGAGAACTGAGGAAGAACTAGATCTCGTCCTCTAGCACTTTCTAATAGTCTACTTCTTTTACTAGGCCCCATCTCCTAAGGCTCCCATAACCTTCTCAAATAGTGTCAACACCAGGGGACCAAGAGTAAACCACATGACCCTGTGAAAGGTACTTTATGTTAAAATCTCTGAACCCCAAAGACCCATGAGTATCTCATAATTAAAATGCATCCAAGAATCTTGATAGTTGTAATTGTTCGAGCGTTCTTCAAAAATATATATGTATTGCCAAATTCATTGGCAAACTCGAGGACTATCCTATACCTTCCTTATAAAGCAAAACATGAAATGGCATACTGCCAAGATATAGTAGTATAGACATTTTAGAGACATCCCTATTTCTAAAGGGTCATAAGGAGGTAGCATGGGAGTCAAAGCAAGACTGAAATCTAGATAGAAAATCATTAAATCCTATACCTATCTATGCCCAGCTCTTGGGTCACGTAGTATGTTCATGGGAGCTCAGACAAGCTTGGAGAAATGGACCACTAAGATGTAGACAGATATACCCTGGCTTGGGAATACCTCTCCTGGGCTTTTATCAACAGACATTTTGTTCTCTGTGTCTACAAATTCCCAGGGTAAGCAGCGCATCATCAGCTTTGAACTCATAGTTATCCTTTCAGGAGCTGCTTGCAGGAATCCTGAGCTCACTGTTCTTTCCTGGCTTCCCAGACTCCCTTTGAAAACGGTGCAAGCCTCCATTTCTAGGTCACTTGGATTATACCTGCCTGCAAAATCCTCATTGCATAGCAGTTACTGGCCCTTCCAACAAGGACAGCAGATAGGCCTCTGAGTACCTGGGTAACTGAGGGAAATGGATCTGGGAAAACAAACTTCTGAGGCAGGTCTATCAAGTGAAGGAAATTCTTTCAAATGAATGTACTCTTTTGTGCCCTTGACCCTAAAGTAAACGAGGCCTCACTGGTTCTTGCAACACCAAGGCAAATTTCCCATAGTCTCAATTGAAACTATACGGCTTCTTTTCAATGACTATGATTCCTTCAAAAACTATGACTTCATTAGCTGTAACTTTCCACGACTTTCTATGACTAAGCTGCAATTTTTTCCAAGTCTTTCCACTCTGCCTTTTTCTCTTTATTCTCTCTGTGAACCTGACCAAAGCAGCCATCAATAACCATGCCTTGGCATCAATTCTGGGCTTCCTTGAAATTTTCTCTGCTAGATTAATTAGTCCTTCACAGTTACTCCAGCCTTTCCCAAAGACCTGGGGTGTGAGTAAGGTTCAAACAAATTCTCTCCCACAGTGTAACACATACTACCTCAAACCCAATTCTCAATAAAGTTGTCCTTTCCACCTGATGCCACAAGTGCAGCCTTTGCGGTTAGTCTTACTATAGCCATTTTTACAAGAACACTCACTCTTTGTTCATAGAATTCTAGGGTTTCTCTAGCCATAATCTCCAAATTTGCCCATATTTCTCCCACAAACTAGGTCCAAAGACTTCTAAATCACACTGTTAGGTAGTCACAGCAATAACCCTACTTCTCGGCTATAACTTAAAAATATCTTAGTTTAAATTGTAAGTATATGCATGAACACATTCATGACACAGAGAATTTGGAGAGGTCAAAGGAGAAATTGTAAGAGTTCACTCCTTATGCCATGTGGGCTCCAGTGGCCCAACTCAGCTTGCCAGCCTTGACATCAGAAACCATCACCTGCTGAGCCATTCCACTAGCCACTGGTGTACACAACCTAAGCGGAGGTAATGCACATCTGGTCTTTAGCTTCAGAGTTTTCAGTCCATCATGGTGGAGGGTGGGGGCAAAGCTGTCTAGTTGGACTTGAAAGAAGTATGCTGAGAGATTCATTCTTGGCTTCTCCTTTTTCAGAACTGTTCCAAGGGGAACCAAGGTTGAGAGATAGATCATTTTCTTTCATGGTTTTCTCCTAACCTTAGTTAATCCTCTTTGGGATCCCTTAAAGACATGTCCAGAGTCATGTTTTATTAATGTCGTAGGCTCTTCTCCATCTAATCAAGTCTACAGTTAGTATTCACAATCATCCTAAGCCTACCTGATGAGCTGTGAAAATATCTTCAGAAGTGACATGTAGAGTCCTTGCCCAATGCCAAGTGACTGTGGAGTCATCTGCCAGACCACTACAGGGGTCCTCTATGGCTCAGGAAACAAAAGCCCCCCTACCCCTGGGTATCTGCTGAACTCTAGAAACAATGATAGAAAGTTCTGGCATCCTATAGCTCACAGAAAAATTGTGCTTATTGTCCAGACTTGTAGACTTCCTGAGTAATCTTGGTACCATGTAGGTTGAGCCAGTATTGAAGGCTCAGAGCCAGCTCCCAAGCTTCAATTCCTCCCACAATGGTCAACTCAAAGCTAGCATGACACAGATATGAGGCTGGCTCTCAAATGATGCAGAAAATGAATAATTGTCTGATACCCACACCCCCATGGAAGAGCCAAGCTAGTGGAAGCCAGCATGGCATGGATATAAAATTGGCTCTCCACAGGTATAGATAAAGTATAGTAAAGATTCACTTCCCTGTAGAAGGGCCAAGCCATCTGAAGCCAGCATGTCATAAATCTGAGTCTGGCTCTCATGGAAAGCATCACACAAGTTGTTTGGGGTAAGAAGTTTCACAGTGTGATGCCTGTGTCTTTTGCTGAGGTTTGAAAGGTCGGTTGCTACTGACTTAAAGATGTATCCTATTGCTTGTCATGGCGCCTTCTTCCTCAGGCTGAGTCAGCATTGGTCCTGGCATGGTCCAGCAGATGGTGCATGGCCATTCTGAGCTCCACATATTCCCCCTGACTCCTCACTATCCTGCACCTCCCTCTCCCTGACATCCACATCACTCTAATTGTTCCTTGTCATGCTACATCTTGCCTCTGACACACAGCCTCCATTTGGGCACTACTTGCCTCACAAACTTAGTCCATGACCTGAACCTCAGATCTATGGACTGGAATCTAGATATTGGGTCAGCTTTTGTGGTGTCATGTAGGTCCTGGATATTTCCTATTTCTAGGATTCACTAGGTGGGCTTCTCCCCTGGGGTTCTCAGAAATCCCCTAAAATTATTTATAATGCAAATATATGGTGTTATACATAATATACACAGCACTTTTTGTGCTTTATTGTACAAATTACTAGGCAATCTAAAATTTCAACAGTGGGAACTGAAGGTCTTCTATGTGTCCTGCACTATGTGACATGCAGCCTTCTCATGAACATTTTGGCTTATGGTGAGTCACTTGGTGGATGGTCACAACTCAGGGCTCACAAAACCATAAGAAAGGAGAGAGATGGTTTTAAAACATGGGGAAATTTAGACCCCTGGGGATGGGTTATGGTGGGGTGAGACTATAGGAGAGTGGGGAACCTCAGCCATGCTCAATACCTTGATGCCTCCTTAAAATAAGGATGTGGATCCTGCTTCAGGCAGGAGATCTACATGGCAGGATCTGGTAAGGGTCAGAGGAAAGCAGACTCTTTTCTGGGCTGTTCAATGGTGAATTGCAAGTTTGGTTAGCCTCTTGGGTAGGTCAGCACTTCACTGATTTCAGTCTTGTATTCCTTTGTCTCTTGGGAAAGGGGTCAAGGATGGCAGGCAATGAGGCACTTAAATAGCTATATTCTTTGGTCCCCTCCTCTTCTATAGGCCTATCTAGACAACCAACCACAGCACTGACACATTTACAAGGCTTTCCCCACAGATAGCTTCCTGATGTGTTTCTGGGGACTGACTCAGGTAGCAAGATGCTCAATTTGGGTGGGCTTTCTTCATATTATTCATGGTCTAGAGGGCCCTCTTTGGCCATTTCTAGCCCCCACAGAAGAGTCGCATATGTGTAAAAGTAGATGCCAGATGGGAAGATACCTGGGTCAGGCCTGACTGAGGCTCAGTTTCCCAGGAGAGATCCTTGAGAGGTTCAGTGTTGTTTTCTTAGTGGCTCTTTCCCAGCCTCCCTCCCTTTGCTTCTTTCTCTCTTTACTTCAGTGTCTCCCTGGATATAACATTTTTGAGTGGGGTGGTTATTAAGCTGGAACTCTAGCAAACAAGAAAAGAAAGAACTGTGTGTTTCCAAATGAGGTCTCTCTCTTTCCATTTGGTTTGTGGGGCTTGGATGGCTAAAGGTTTACATTGACCCCATTGGGGATTCGAGCTAAGGTATTCAGCCTTCTGGAACAGAGTGTTGAGTGGCTGTGACATCCCAGCATGTGGTATCCAGGTTGAGGCTGGCACAGCTTTCCCCAGACCACATCCATGGGCATTACTTGGCTCCTGGATGAAGTAACCTCCAGGCATATTCCCACTTGTATGATATTTACTGTCATGTGGCAGAAGCCATTTTATAAAATGTCCTATGTTCATATTAGAAATACTCTCTGAGGATCTAGAGCAGGAAAGAAAATGTAGCCTTTCCCTAGACATGGTAACCTCTGCTCTGGCCTCTGGACCCACCTTCAGCTTTGGAGCCAAGTGAAAATCCCATTCCTTCAGCCATCTTCAAATCAATCCAGTGAGCTTCAGCCAGGAAAGAGGAGGGGTCTAGGTGCTTGTCTGGATCTGCCCACATACCAGTGCCTCTTGGGACAGGAAATAAAACCTGTGATAGTATAGGGGTGATGTGGGGAATTGGGTGGGACTGGACCTGCCTCTAAGTTATTAAAGACTAGGCAGTCAGGCTTTCCCTGACTCAGGAAAGCCATTGTACTAGACAATGAGTTGTAAATGGCTGATGATTGCAGATGTTGTGCTCAGATCTCTAAAGCTCCAAAGAAACCACCAGGAACCACAACTCCAATCAAGTACACGAGAGTCTATAATCAAGTTTGAGCTTGGGCCACAAACCTCCCTGATCCAACAGGATAGGAGAGCAGCCCCAAGGTCTAGGGGAAGAGGGAGAGGGTTATAAAGGAAAAAACCACAAGCAGGGCTTTCCAAGACTTGGCCTTACATGAGAGGGTAAAGGAATGTTGGCCTTTATAGCACCTGTTTAAACCACAAGTAGGGTCCATACATCAAAAAGGAACATCTTGACCTGGGAATGACTTATGTTTTCTTAGCCTACTCTTGTTATCAGCTAGCTGCAGCTAGTCAGTTTTGCAACTGCCAGGGACACTTCATGATTTTTCTCAGTCTTCAAGAGTAGGGGCCATGCCTCTCCAAGGGCAAGTCAACTTAGAATGGAGTCTTGAAAACAAAATGGAGTTTATTCTGCTATTTTAGTTCCTTAAAAGAAATAAGGGAGAGACACACAGAGTTGACATGACTGTCAGACACATTCTCAGGACCCTGAACTCCTCTGGGAGGAGTGCAAGCAGGAAACTGGACACCTAAAAGAGACACTGACACAGACTGTCTAATGGATTGAAGGAGGTGGATGGATCTTGATAAGTCAAATAGCAGCTACTCAGTTTCAGCCAGCCCTCAGCCCTGTGTAGTCATGTGGCAACTGCAGAACTAAGGACAGCTTTCATCTAGGTCCCTGAAGTCCATTTGAGATTTCCTGGGAGTCGGGGAGGGATTGTGTCTGAGGAGGAAGAAAGGGTCTTTACCCTAAGGTTAGCATGACTTGTCCTCAGTAATAAAGATTTCTTGTTTAAAGCCTGTCCTGCCAGCCACTGTATATGTGTATGTGATGGTGGAGAGACTGTCCACAGCCCCCCATAATGAGCCTCTGATCCTCTCCTGCTCTCTGTTGCCTTGGGACACTAGTTTTTCAAAAGTCATTAATGTAACATGTGGAGGGACTGAAGAAAGAGGCTGCAGAGGTGGCTCAGCAGTTAAGAGCGCTTGCTGATCTTTCAGAGGCCCTAGGTTTGAGTCCCAGCATCCATATGGCAGTTCCTAAGTATCTGTAACACCGGTTCCAGGAGGCCACACTTTTTTATCCCTCTTTAGGCATCAGGCATGCATGTGGCTGTACATATTCACATGCAGGCAGTCTTATACATAAGATAAAAATAAACAAATTTTAAAAAGAATGCCTAGAACTCCAACAAACAAGATAACATGGGTGAATACACTTTCTATTTTCTTACTTAAACTAGCTGGCCTCTTTGACACTCCTTCTTCCCTATGACCAGGATTCTCTGATTCCTGCTTCCTACAGAACTGACATTACAGTTTCCTGTAGGCAGAACAGAATTGCTTTTTCCTTTGTTCTGCTGTGGGGCTTGCTAGTTGAGAGAATTAAGGAAGGATGCACCTTCCAGCACAGATGTCCTTGTAAGTTCTGCCAGGAAATAAGAAATGTAACCATTCAATTTCATGACATTCCATTAGCTTGAGGCTGTACAGTGAGGTCCAGCACCCTTGGGACAGGATACCAGGTGTTCTGGCAGAAAGCATTATGGGAATGTTCCCGAAAGCTGAGACTGCATAGTAAAAATGGGTATATTCTGATGTTGAAAGACCCACAATGTGAGGACTCCCCCACGTTCTGTCTCAGGAGAGGCAACACCCCAAATCACTCATAAGAAACGGTCTTGATGCAAATTGCAAGAGGACTTTTAATCCAGGCGTGCTCTGTGACCCACAGTCATACACCACACAGGGTTAGAGGACCACGGGTCCTGAATGTTTGAGGGGGGTATTTAAATGAAGAAACCACAACTCAAGGTGATGGGGAGGGCGTTGTTGGAAAATACCAAAAGTATCAGTTACGAGGAAGTGGGAGTCAAGACAGCACATTTGCATAGCGGGTTCCAGGAGCGGTCAGGGTGGGTCAGGATAACTTTCTTTGAACAAACACTCCCCGAAACCAGGAAGTGGGTGGGTCAGGATAACTTTCTTTGAACAAACACTCCCCGAACCCAGGAAGTGGGTGGGTGGAGAAATGTCGCTATCTGTTTTATGATTAGCATGCCTTGGATCATTGAGCCACAAAGGTCACATTCTCAAGCCTGGGCCTAAAGGCCTAGAATTTATGTTTTTATGTTTCACTTTTTCAATGTGACTGTTGGTTTCACCTTCATTGTTACCTAATACTACAGAGACAGATGGCTGAGGTAAATGCTATAAAATCACATGACAAATTGCCACAGACTGGGCCTAGTTGGCCCCCCTCAATCTGTGGGAATCAGGGGTTCGGACAAATGGGCATAGAGTTGGCAGTGAGAAGGAGGGGAGACAAACAGACGTGACACAAGGGAGCGTGCTGGATCTGAAAGTAATTTGTCAAATCGAGCATCAAACTTTTTATACAGAAATAAATAGGGAAGTTAGGTGTCACACCGGCAAGGTACAATGAGGTTATCGGATTCTTACATAAAACAGAGGAATGCAAACATGAAGGACTGGCAGGAACCAACTGGGATAAAATTCAAAGTTAACAACTGCAGCCCCACCTAAGGTCAGCTTAATCTTAGAAGTCAGGGGCAAGGGCTTCGTGCCCTTGCCATAGTTCCTATTCTAGTCTATTCTAGTCCACCTTCCCCCTAGGCCATTGTAAATTCTTGTGTATGGGTATAACTCAGCTATCTATAGTTCTAAGTACTGTGGTTCCTCCTTAGATCACAAACTTCCTTCTTCCTAGATAATGGTAAATTCCTGTGTAGGGCAGTGACT
Source organism: Mus pahari (assembly GCF_900095145.1). Lineage (NCBI taxonomy): Eukaryota > Metazoa > Chordata > Mammalia > Rodentia > Muridae > Mus > Mus pahari. Next base: position 2,146 of record NW_018393583.1, on the reverse strand, counting down.
TAACTATCCATGCCCAGGGTCGGCTCAAGGACTGGCTGCCTAGGACTGGTGAAGAATCTAACTTAGCTATATGTCAAAAATTTAATCCTCAGAAGCATGTATAATAAAGCAATATTAAGGGAAAGCACACAGATCTGTTTNCCAACTAAAGCAAGGACATTGAAGCATTTGTTATACAGGATGCCACGGTTCCAGGAGAAGCATTTGTTATACAGGATGCCATGGTTCCAGGGGAACTTTTTGCCTCAGGACTGTGCCCAGGCTTTTTGACCTGTCGGGTGGGTGTAGCAAGAAATGAACTCCTTGCTTGCCTGTAATGGGCCACATGGGACAGTCTGGAGTCTGTGGGAGAGGGCAGAAGCTGGGGTTCTTGGTCTGTATCCTCAGCACAGCAAGCTTAGAGACTGAGGACTCTGGTCAACGTTCATCACACGGTGTCTGCGTCAGGGCTCTGATGTCAATCTGTGGTGAGCTTGGACTTCTCTTCACAAAGCACTCTGGGTTTCCTCCCCTCTCACTCACCTTCTCACAGATTTTGTCCACCCACTCCCCATTTCTCTAGCTCTTTCAAAATCAGAAAAATCTTCATGCACTCTATCACCTGTCACAGACTGACTTGTTCCGGTCTCTGCCTTCTTCCCTTGTCTCAGCCTCAGAGCCTACTCCCTGTCCCACCCTATCATGTCAAGACTAGTCAGTTCACCCCAGAGATCTATCAGGAAGGGCTGCCCACCCCCTGCTATAGTCAGGGATACTATTTTCATTCCTCAAGGGACTGGCCCCTGCTGTGCCTGCTAGTTTTATGTCAACTTGACACAAGCTAGAGTCACTGGAGAGAAGGGAGTCTCACTGAGAAAATGTCTCCACAAGATCAGCTGTAGCCAAGTCTGTAGGGCATTTTCCTAATTTGTGGTCAATGTGGGAGTGCCTAGCCCACAAACAAGTGAAAAAAAAACAAAACAAAACAAAACAAAACAAAACAGTCTGACCATTTACCTGATTGGGAGGTGCCATGATCGCGAAGGTGGTTTTCCCAGGGATAGGGTTACCCCTTACCTAGATGAACTGACCTCTGTGATTTCTCCAATTATGCAGAGGAAAACTCAACTGCATAATTTGAAGGAGTAGCTGAGAGCATAGTAAAAAAATGCCTTTTAGATGTGTAAAAATAGCTTAGGCTACATTTAATAACCAGAACTTAGTAACATCACTCACTGAAGATAACCAGACACAGTCACCCACTGGACAGAGCCCAAGAACAATGCTCTGCTCTGCACATCTGGAGAGTCGTCACCTTAATCTGCCTTGTAGCTACAGAATCTTCAACAGAATCCTGAACTTTGAATTAGGGACTAAATCTCACCTTCAGCCAAGTCATGTCACATGGGTCAGCAGCCTTGGGAAGACAGGTTTAGGATCATAGTTAGGAATTTAGAATGTAAACCTTGTGTGATAGCCATCAACATAATAAAATATAACTTATTTTTACACTATGTGTATTTACTTTCTTTCTCTGAGTAGTGGGGAACTGCATCTGTGTTCTCCTTGGGGGAAAAAAGAAAAATATATGTTGAATAAGTGATTTGGAATAAAGCAGTAAACAGCACTCTTCCATGGCCTCTGGATCAGCTCCTGCCTCCTTCAGTGATGAACAGTGATGTGGAAGTCTAAGCCAAACAAACGCTTTCCTAACCAAGTTGCTTTTGATCACCATGTTTCATCACAATAGTAATCCTAACTAAGACAGAAATTAGCACCAAGATTGTGGGATGTTGCTGTCACAGACATGACCTTGTGTTTTTGGGAGGACTGTAGAAAGACATTAGCACTTTGGGCTAGAACTGGCACACAGTTCTGTAGGAGCTTGGAAGATAAGAATGTTAAAAACAGTGTAGACAATGGAGGCCAGGTTATGAAGTTTCCCAGGGGAATCAAAAACTCTACCAGGCCATTTGTGTGAAGAATCTGTGGTGTAGCTGAAAAATATGCGATGACTAAGAACATCAGTGAGGTAATGTCTTCTGGGAAGTGTTTCCTTTTTTTTCACTTTTTTTATTATTATTTTCTTTATTTACATTTCAAATGCTATCCCGAAAGTTTCCTATACTCCTCCCCCCCACCTCTGCTCCCCTACCCACCCACTCCC
>NW_018393582.1:10778-13076 GCF_900095145.1 Mus pahari | reverse complement strand
AAGCTTATGCTCTCCCTCTCAAGAGCATTAAAGCTTTGCTGCAGAAGGATCCTGTTTGTGTGCCGCGTCGTTTCTTGCTGGCGAGAAGGTAGCGCGGGACAGTTCACAACTGCAATGGGCTTCACACTGTCCTTGCTGCCTTCCCAGGGTGAATCTCAGGGGTTTCTGATCATGGGCAGAGAAAGGTTTTTGCTTTCTAAGTGTCAAAAGTTGTGAGTTTTTTTAAAAAAGAAGCATATACAGTTATGAACTGGAATGGAGAAAATATTTTAGAGTGATAAAATTGCAGCATCTTTACACATCGCGAAATCAGAGCCAGAATCACAGAATGTAGACACTGAGTAGTTACTAGAGTTCTACACAATGCCTTCAAAATGCCTGGGAAAAAGTTGTGGTTGATGTTTCTGAGAATATTGCAGGTGCATTCCAGTACGAAGAGTGAACTACGAAGTATAGGCTTGAATAAACATTGTAAACGTGCACAAAATAAAAACAAAAACAACAGTTAAAAAAAAAAGCCCACCACAGACAATCTCCATTCAAATAAACTCAAATTCAGATTCAACAGAAATCAAGTTTATGTGAGCCTTGATTACTTGTTCAATCCCTTGGCTTTTCTTATAAAATACAACATAATTCAGGAGTGTCAACTGCCATATACTAGGTCCTGCCCACAGGAGGAGATTATGCAGTTTATGGACACCAGAGGGCAGGAGATATGAGCGTCATCTTCCAATTCCACTACCACAGGTCTCACTCTAGCAGGTATTCTGAGGGTTAGCTTGTCCCAATAATTCTCAATCTCTCTCTCTCTTTCTCTCTCTCTCTCTCTCTCTCTCTCTCTCTCTCTCTCTCTCTCTCCCTCTCTCATTCATGTGTGCATGTGTGTTTGTTTATATTATCAATCAAAATATCAAAATAAGTTCATTGAGAACCTTAACAGGTCAGTTCAGTGAGGCAATTTTATGCAAAAGGCATCACACAAAGGACAGAGTCCTCCTCAGGCACATCAGAGAGAGCACAGTGTGGTAGCAGTCAACAGTGAGAGCAGAAAAGCCTATTAGAAGCAGGGAGGAGGGAGGTACAGATTCCAACACCAGACACTGTCTGGAGATAAACCAACTTGATTTGAGTTAAGGAACCAGGAAGCCAGTACTCATAATGTAAAGCAGCATTAGCTAAAGGCTGATAAATCATGATGGCAGCACCTATGTGCACAACGAACTGACCATGGGTCACATGAATACAGCCAACTCAGCCATGCATCCTAGCAGGGTCCAAAACTGTGGCCACACCCCCTACCTTAAGGGAGGCTGTCCACCTGTTGCCAATGGTAAAAGCTTAATTCAGGGTTTATAGTAGATCAATCAGGCATTGCAAAATGGCTTGCCTACTTCTTATAAAATTATTAAGGAGTTTATTTTTACTTGATAAATGTTAAAGGTTTGCTTCTGGTAAACTAATTATTACTGATAATGTTTTACCTCTAAGTATAGCTTAGACAGCTTACACTTTATAAAAATAATTTTTATTGTCTCTGCTTTAATACAGTAAGCTAAGAGTTTAAATTTTCAGCGTGGTAAGTATTAGCTACGACCTATACAAGGCTTACCTGGAATCCTGCTCTCAGAGACCATATCCTTTTCATGTTTAAGGTTTTAGTTATGCTAAATAAAATTGTGATATTTAAGATTTTATGACAAAAAACTAAATTGTTTCAACTTGTTGCAAATTGTAATTGTTTGTGCATATACAACTCATAAGATAAAAATGCTGTTCTCTTAAGAAGACTTATCTTTAGACATTAATAATCTGTCCTAGCTTGCCTAGATAAGGCCTCTTAAGACAATGCCATGTTAAATTCTTACCAGGCAAATTTCAAACCTTGCATAAGAATAATTGGCCGTATAATCTTATTTGTAAAAATAATTTGGCTTACATAATAATTTGGTATTTTCAAAGGTTGTACATGTCAAATTATAAAAATTTGTTCTTGAGTGTCCTCAGCTTCTACCTATTTCCACCTAATGGTATTAATTCTTAAGGACTTACTCAATTACTACAAATAAATGCTTTTATTTCTAGGTACTGCANAACTTTTAAAAACTTTTCCTTTTAACAAGAAAGGGAGGAAATATCCCTGTGCACATTATTTAAATCTCAGTTGTTATATGGCTAATCCTAAACAGCTACCCTTATGGGGTAGGGAAAAGCTTGTGTTTTCTCCACAGAATGCTGCAAGTATGACAACTTACAAAAGGTCTGTATGCCAAGCTGAACTGTGAGTTACCTGAGTAT
>NW_018393582.1:6753-10343 GCF_900095145.1 Mus pahari | reverse complement strand
ATCTATTAAAGCAAGACCCCCCAAATCAGGTTTTCCTAATTGAGGATTTACTAAAGGATCCCTAGTGGTAAAGTTGAATATTGACTGGCCTTGCACCGGAATTCTTCCTCAAACTGCCAGCCCCCATCCTTAGACTAACAATGGGTCAGTTTCAAGAAAACAAAAATCCGAGTCAGGTGCAGCTGCTAAGCCACCACAGCTCCTGGGCGTGCCAGTCTAACAAATTTAAATTTTTAAATAAAATGGGTGGAGATGTTGGTGTCTAACCACTCCCCCTCCACAGGAATACCAGAGTGCTACCCAGCGTCCCGAGAATACAGCATCCTCAGACCGCCCACTGTCAACGCCCACTCGTCGCCCAGACCAATCGTCACCGCCCTCTCATTGGACCCGCCTTCTGGACACAGCACCGCTGAGGACCGGACCATGCGACATTGAGAAATGTGACATTGAGAGAGACACACAGAGACAATGGGACATGCGGGAGAGAGTTGGGTTCTCCCGTGTGTAATTAATAAATAATGTTCTTCCTTGTAGCTTATCCCTATTTTAGGAAGTTTAGCTCTTCAGTACGAACCCAGTCCAAGGTGTTTTCTGCCCATGCAGACACGGCGCCTGTGGCGTGATGCAGAAATACACAAAAAACATATTTATGGCCACTTCACCATCACCTGGTGAATGAAATTGTAGTTGAGAGGTACTTAGTGAAGGACAGTCTTCAAAATGTTTTACTTTTTGAACACAATTTAAAACTTAACATCATGTCACATGTTCTCTTCTTAGATGTGCAGTCTATTGTGTAGGAGACTCTGGAGCTGTGACTCATTAACCCCACATTAAATATTCTTCCAGTCACAAGAAAATATTTTGGATAATGTATTGCATATGTTTTAAAAATAAAACTATAATAATTTATCATATTAACACTCATTATGATTTTACATGCATAAGTCCAGTTTGGGAGAAATTAAACAAATTCATTAAAAAACAATCTCAGTATCAGGCATGGGAGTTATTTTTAAGAGAGGTACCAGAGTTATACAAAACAACACAGGCTATTGTCATTGTTCCTGGTTGCCCAGTATAACTAGATAGTAAGATTCTGTGGCTAAAGGCACCACATTCTACTGCTGCATGACATAGAGAAATCAACCTTGAACTCACTGGGGAAAGGTCCTCCTTGCTGGCTAACTTTCATAGTGCTGGAAGGTCCTATATAGCCTGCTGGGGAAGAAAGAACAGCAATACTATTCATCCGTGCTGGATCCTGCATGCTACATATTCAACTCCAAGATATTTCGTGCCCAAGGGTGCTCAATAGCGGCCTGACTTCTACAGAATAACCACTGCTTTCTGATTGTATTTGAAGCCTACTCAATAGGAGGGAACTCATACCTAGTGCTATAACATGACCCCAAAACCTATGGTTCAGAGGTCATAGGCCCTAGGAGGAAACTACTATTGTTATTTTGATAAATGACCACATTAAAGTGATCACTTCTAAGTGTGTGTTTATACTCACAGATAATTGCTAATCTTAACTTTGGTTGGAGTATGTCTTTCAGGAACGTTCTCTAACAGAGGCTTTCCATGCTGTTTTGTTCAAAATACCATTAGTCTTGGATACCCTTTCCCCACATTCCTCCCTCTGCCCTGCCCACTCATTATCACACATCTAAATTCTGCCTGTTCCAGTTCCGTTTATAGAAGGGTGTTTTGTTTTGTTTTGTTCTGTTTGTCTGTTTTTGGATTTTTTTTCATATTTCTCCTTCCTACAAAGATCACCCTTTGCATCATGACCTCGTACTCATGACCTAAAATCTGTGGAGATTCCAAATTAAAAAACACAATGACAATGCTCATCTGACAGATTCTATTCTGTGCTGTACCATTAGAAGAAGATTTGGAGTTTATAAATTCAATAAAACATCCCACTTTGCTCCCTAACCAGCAAGAAAGAATGCCTTGGCTCTCCTTTGTGTACACAAATATGAATCTTTCTTGAGAGACAGTGTGGTCTTTGATTTCAGATCTTTCTTCTATTTCAGAGAGATAAATTTGACAACTAGAGTATCTTATTTTTAACCAGAATCTTTTACAGAAACCTTGGCCTCCTTCCCCGTATTTCAGAGCAATATCAGAGGAACTAACTATAATCCTAGCTGAGTATACCAAGTGGTCATGATTTAACAAAAGGGCAACGTCAGACAAGAGTAGACTGAAAGGAAGGGATTTCTGGACAGTTTTTCTAAGACCAGGCTGCATCATACATAATGTGTAGGACAGGGAAGAACCTGCTTCTCAGGGCATCATTTTGAGACCTCCAACAGCTGTGTTTCATAAGCAGCTTCACTAAACGAAGGCTCTCAGGGAGTGTGGTGGTTTAAAAGAGAATGGCCCTCCTAGGCTCAAATAACTGAAAGTTTGCTTTGGGGTTGGTAAACTATTTAGGAGGGATCATGAGGTGTAGCTTTGTCTGGGGTGGTGAGGCATTTTATTGGTGGTAAATTTTGCTCTTAAAGCCCAAGCCACACCCAGTCTCTCCTCCCTCTGTATCTACTTGTGATCAGAAGAAAGCTCTCAGCTACTGCTCCAGGGCCATGCCTGCCTGCCCTGCTACTATGACAGTCATGGACCTACCCTCTAGTCTCTCATCAAGCCCCTATTTAAATGATGTCTCATATAAGTTGTCTTGACCATGGCATCTCTTCACAGAAATAAACAAAAAACCTGAGATGGGAAGTTGGGCTGAACTCTGGTAACATGATCCAAGGAGAGGAAGAATCTAAATAACTTACGGAGTGAGACTGAGGCAAATTTTTAAAGACTGGAGTCTATATTCCTCATTTCAGTCATAAATTTGAAATTTAATAAAAGAAGGTTCTTGGAGAATTTAAATCGCTATATTTTGTAAGACATCTTGGTAGAGATAAAACCCATGTCATGNTTTTCCTGGAGAGCTCCTCCATCTAGGGAGAGAACTTTATTTCTGGGATCAAAGCTTGGATTTATCGCTAGCAATGGCTTCCATCTTATCCTGTTGGAATATTCACCAATGGCTAGATTTCTAGGTGTCTGATCTCACATTTGTTCATGTTTTTCAGGAAGCTAGGTAAACAACCACTTAGCACATAGCCTCCCTCACAGAGCCTCCCCCTCAGCCCTCCTGCTCCCTTGGTTCATGTGCACCTTCGCCTGCAGTCTCCCTCACTGTGTCACTCAAAGCACAGTAGTACAGGGCAGAGTCAGACAGCTGCACTGAGGACTTCTGCAGATGGAAGGAGCTGCTGCTCTTATGGAGAGTGGCGTGGAACCCTTGGTGCTCCGTCCTCCTGTTGTCTGTGGAGCTCTTCAGGAGTAGCCAAGGGGCTTCGTTGAGATATTGCACGTACCAGAAAAGGAAAGGTGAGTAAGTAGTCTGATAGGTGCAGTTCAGCATCACTGGCAACCCCTCTGTGAGAGTGACCTGGCCTTCTGTCTGGGTCACCGAGTCTCCATTGCTGCTTCCTGAAAATAAATTTTAAAAATGAATGAATGAATGAATACAGAGGAATTACTTTTTATGCAAGGAGGAACACTAAAGATGGCCA
>NW_018393582.1:1866-6393 GCF_900095145.1 Mus pahari | reverse complement strand
ACACACACACACACACACACACACACACACACATCTGTCAAAATTTATCTATGTTCTCTAATTTGTTTTTTTCTTTAAGAATGCTTTGCAATGAATTCTGTTTATACTCACCTGCTCCCTCCCTTTCTGCCAAATCCATCCCTTCTTCCATACCAATCCAATTTTGCCCCACCCCTTAAAAATAAAACATACCAAGTTTTGTGTTACAGCTTGTGCTGTTCGTATACTCTTGGGTATATGATCTTCAGTGGAGGGTGATCTATAAACCAGAGCCTGTACTTTTAAAGAAAACAGACTCTAATTCCCAGCACCTACCAATTGCCAATAGCCTACTTCACCTCCTTGTGATTGAATTTTGACTGACATGATCCTTTGCATGTCTTATGTGTCGCATTAACCTCTGTAAGTGCATATGTGCAGCTGTCCTCAGTGTCCAGAAAACTACTGTTTCCCTGTAGTTACCCACCACCTATGGCTCTTATAACCTTTTCACCCCCGCTTCCTCAATGAACTCTGAGTCTTGGGAGGAGGGTGTGGGATATAGATGTCCCATCTGGGGCTGAGTGAGTTACAGCCTCTTCTCTGTAGCATGATGGGTTATGGTTCTCTGTTAATCACTATGGGCTATAGCAAGAAACCTCTCTGAAGAAGACTGTATATACCAATAACTCACTAGGAGTTGGTTTAGTAATATCTCCATTTAGCCGAATAATAACCATAGAGTTTCCTGTATGGTCTACATCTTGTCTAGTCACAGGTTCTTAGCCCTGAAAATGATGCCGTGTATGGGTTCCAATTTGTAGAAGAGACCTTAACTTGAATCAGAATTTGGTTGGTTACTTCCTTGACCTTTGTACCACTATTGAACTAACGGGCATGTCTGCCAAGCTATGGCTTTAGCTCATAGGATTCAGAGTTCATAAAGACTGGCATTCATTTTCTCTTTCAGTAGCATGTGAAACACATTCTAGCACTATGGAAGCTAGCCAGTAAGGCTGAAGCTTGAACATAAGCACCAGCTTAATTTTTCCATCGTCTGTGATTTCATTAATAGGTTTTTACTACCAAGTTCTGGGGGTTGACCATCAGTATTGCAAACATCCCATAATATGAGGAGTATAGGGAGCCTCACTAGCCAATAAGAAGGAAGCTATTTCTGGCACTTAGCTTTTTCTTGTTATCCTGTGTTGGTCCAATAGGTGCTTTGTTGCCTCATTACAGGATAACTCCATTGCAACTCTTTATGTATGTGTATGTATGGATTTATGGATCTTTCTACATAAAATTTTCAAAATGTACAAGGGGAATAGAGCTTTATTTTTTCATGTATACATCTGAGAATATTAAGTATCTAGAATAATAAAATAACATTTAAATCTAAACTTCGATAAAACAAACCAGCAGAAACGGAGCATGAAACTATATAAATAGTTCTCAAAAGGTGAAGTACAAATGGTGTTAACACCTCTAGATATCATGAAAATACAGATTAAAGCTACATTGAAATTTCATTTTACTCAGAAATAATGGCTAGTGTCTAAACAAACAAACAAGCCAAAAATCAAATGAACGTTCTATTTTTTCATTACCAATTCATCGGCTGCTGGGCATCTTGCTAGTATGTATTCTCTAGCTACTGTGACTAGAACAACATTGAACATGAATAATCAGAAATAGCCTATAGAGTTGTTTAGGTATATTGAAAAGAAAATACACCAGGGTCATCTGATAAACTTATTTCTAGGCTTTGAGGAAACTTAACATTGATTTCCATAGCAATTCATCAGTATGCACACCCATCAGCAGTAAATTAATGTTTCCGTTTCTCCAAATCGAAGGCACTACTTTCCATCATTTGATTTTTGGTTCTTAGCTATCATTCCTGGGGTGATATAGAATCTCAACGCAGCTTTAATTTTCATTTATGTAATAAGTAATGATAATGAACATTTAAAAATATTCCTCAGTCATTCATTATTTATATTTTGATTATTCTTTGTTTAGTTCCATCTTTAATTTTTAAATTGGATTTGTTTCTTGATGTTTATGGATTTTTAGTTGCCTGTATGTTCTATATATGTACAGCTTAAAAGGGTTTTCTCATTCTGTAGGANGGCTTTCCACTCANATGGTGGTGTTCTTAACTGTGCAGAAGNTGTTTAGTTTCATTAGNTCTTGTTTATTACTTGCTGGGCTTAATNTCAGAGCAGAGTATATGGAGGAAATCAGAGGTAGAAAGTCATATAAGAACTTATCTATTACTGTAGAAGCTTCCTAAGTCTATACACATATTAAGTAGACTTACCATATAATGGGAAACAAACCTCTTAAAAGACACCATGGGATCACAAATTAAAATCTCAGTGGCAGGAGTGGGTTTTGTTTGTCGAAGTTATCGTCCAATGGGGTTCTATATTCGCTCAAACATTACAGGTAAATGCCAGTTCTCTATATTGGCAATGTATTGCCAGAGCTCTGGTTACTCTCCAGAACTTATTGATAAAACCCTGTTTCTGAATGAAACATATATGTGAGTAGTAAAACATTAAGAAATAAAGCTGGAACTCACAGAAGCTCACTAACAGACACATTTACATTTACATAATTACTTACTTACTTACTCACAGCACCAAAACATCCAGGCATTCACTGTTCACTGGGTAATTACTTGCTTCTTTTACTCAGATTTTTAGTGAGAATGGAGAGAACAAAAATAGAAAGATGTAATATATTTAAAGCTACAGACATGATAGGTGCAGGCAAGAATAAACTGTAATTATTAACGAGATCAATGCTGTTATAGCATACATACTACTTTTCACTAGAATCCTAGAAGTGGTTCCTGGTAGGTAAGGTATCCCAGGGTAAAAGAATAATAGAGTTTTCTCTAAAAAAAAAAAAAAGTTCCTGCAAAATAGTCTCTTTGGGTACTTTCTGGGACTGTCCATGCAGGGAAGTATTTTCCTCAATTTAGCCACTTAAGCATTCAGAAGCCACTCACTGCATCAGTGATAAAGAATATGGACTACAGGGGAACCTGGCAGTAGAACTCAGTATCATCTGCATAATGCTTGTGAGCGTCTATGATCACCAAAGCCTGCACAGAGGCACAGAGGAAAGCTAGGGATAACAGACACTGAACAGCAGAACCAGATTCCCAGAAGCCTTGAGAGGCCAATGAGTCAAGTACAAGCATATATGAGATCTGGGAGGTAAGAAGGTTTTGTTCTTCTAGACATCAATTGCATTCTGGGTCACACTGTATTTTCACAAATCTCAGTACATGAGATGACTTTATGCAGCTGACCTTCCTAGTTGCTGGTCAAGCTGACCTTCAGCACTTCAGGCTCAGTCCCAGATGCAAAGACCAAATATTGTGGGGATAACCCGGTCACCAGCAGCAATTTCATGGCGTGAACTCCTTAGAATCTGCCTCTGACTACTTCACTTGCTGGATCTTTTTCCTCTGAGTGCAACTTTTACCAAGAAACTATTTTTGCTATTCCAGGTAACTCATCGGAGGTATGTGCTAATCCCAACTTAAAGAGAAACTGATATTTTATATTGTTGTGGTACAAGATTCCCAACTGTAGAAAATACTACATGTGCTCTCTGTGATCTATTTTTAACTGCTTCAAGACAAAGTATTATAGAAAGCTGCTCACCATAACTGTGTCTAAATTGCATGGACTGAGGTTTTACTTAGAAACACAGTTCTGATGCAGACCACAGAGGCAGCATCCAAAGTTGGGACCTTCTTGATCAGGATGTGCAGGTGTGTTTCTCAGCTGGGCTCCCTCGCTTAGGGAGAGGGGGATTCTGTTTAAGGAGCCCCAGTTTTTGTTCAGCTTGTGCTGTCACTTCAAACACTGTGTCAGCTCCCAGAGAGCACAGTAATACGTCCCTGAATCGTCTGGTTGTAAGGCTGAGATGACAAGGCTAATGGACTTGAATGATTTCTGGAAGACTACAGAATAACGGCCGCTCCTCTCTTTTGCAGTAGAAGAAGAACTTTTTTTAATAAGGAAAACCATCTCTCCACTAAGAAGATGCTTGTACCAGAAAAGATGGTATAAGCCCTGACTTGTCTCATAGGAACACTCCAGGGCGAGTTCTTCTCCAACCTGTCTGCTTCCCATTGACGGGACCTGAGTCAATTTCTGGGCCACATTAGATCCTGCAGAACAATCAGAGGAAAGAATTAAAAGCTTATCCTGTGACAGTGTGAACAAAACACTTTTGGAATTAGACATTTTAAAACCCAAAGACAAACCTGACTAAGTACACAATGTGCTGGCTTCTCTCCAGTCCCTCTTCAACCTCGTCTGTAGGAACTACCATATGCCTGTCAATGCTTCCTGTTTATATCCTTAGTTATTCATGATGCATTCATACCAGAGAGAGCCAGGGCCACCAGCACCCAGAGCAGGCTGTGAGGAGGCCTGTGACACATGTCCTCTGCAGGAGTGTGTCTGCCTTGCCTCAGCTCAGAGATCAGTGTCTAAGTGCCGGACACATGCACTGCCT
>NW_018393582.1:0-1096 GCF_900095145.1 Mus pahari | reverse complement strand
AGACAGAAAGACAGACAGACACAGGGACACAGAGCAGAGACACAGAGACAGAGACAAAGAGATAGACAGACACAGAAAGATATAAACAGAGATAAAGGACAATAATTAAAAACCCCATTTTTACAAACATAGATTGACTTTTAAAAGTCTAACATTAGGGTTCATTCAAAAGATGGTTCTTGTACTTACATAGAGAACTCTGCTTATTACATGTCCTAAAAGTTTCTATACCATTGCCCTGAATTGTCACTTGTTGAATTCTGTTTCATTTTAATTTACAAAATGGTCATTGATAAGCTTGCCATGTCTCTCTCTGATTCAAGTCTATTACATGTGCATAATGCAAATAACCTGCAACCTTGTAGGGGAACGTTAATGCCATGTAAATTGGTGGTTGGATTTTTGTGTACTACAGTATTGTCATTTCGAATGTAGTTCATAATCTTTCACTTGCTATCCCAATGGATGAAATAACTCAAAAGGGAATCAAAAGATAAAATACAAACAAAGTCNCTGGAAGATCTCTGTTGGGGTCTCCCAACNCTCTGTCCCCACTGGACCACCTGCAGTTATCCACCAAGCCTACCTTTCTGTTTACACTAATCACTGTCCTTCTAAACCCAGCCCCCTGCAGATGCTAAAACNGGCAGCAAACNTCAGATCCACCAGAGCATCTTCACAGTGTCTCCTCCTCCTACTGAGAGGACCCTGTTGATTTTCTGGAAAACAACTTCACCTGTGCCTTGATCCTTAGAACCGCCTATGGATATCCACTGGTACCTTGATCCTTAGACCCGCCTATAATCTTTGGACCTTCATCTGCACCTTCAAAGACTGANGAGGGGACTGGGGAATCTTTCCATGTTATTTAAACTGAGTTCGGTCATTAAACTCGAGCCGTGATCAGTAAAATATTGTCTTGGCTCCATTTTCCTTTCGCAGCCTATTCCCCTTTGGGACAGTCCCGCCCTTCAAGACGAACCTAGACCGGAGTGAGTGTTTCTGCAGGNGGGAACACTCAGATCTCTATGTCTCTCTATGAGATCAAATGACCTATAAGCAAGTAGATCAGGGAATACTCTCTGGTATCTGAGGT
>NW_018393581.1:13439-14553 GCF_900095145.1 Mus pahari | reverse complement strand
AGATAGTATATAAGCTCTAAAGTTGTGTTTGCGTTTGTGTATGTGTGTGTGTATACATATGTTTTTCTTTTTGTCATATATATATATATATATATATATATATATATATATATATATATATATCTCAGAAGGATTTTTGTATAGAGGGAAGAGAAGACTCATATTTATTCTACCATCATCCTTATGTTCCTCTCACTCTCTGTAGGTGATTATGAGAATAATGAATAGATAAAAGAGAAATTATCAAAAATACATATATTAAAATATCAGAATTAATCATACTAATATATATTACTAATGTATTCCACTACAATTGTTAATTTTGTGAATGAAATTTTCTGCAGAAGAATATTACAAAAAGCTTCTAGCCTGTGCCTTCCACCAGGGCAGATAACCAGTTTTTCTGCTCCTCTAAAGACCCCACAGTCTGAAAGCATCACAGGAGTTCTTCTGCACAGAGGGCAATAGGTAAGGGACCCTCTCAAACAACCACAGGAGCTGGGAACCCAAGGAGCCAGCTGACTCAGTACAGATTGTCCTGCAACCCTCTTCACCCCAAATTCAACTGTCCTGCAGTTTCCACGATGGCAGATCACCAGCTTCTCAGCTCCCCTGAAGATTGAACACTCTGGAGGCCTCTGGAGAGTTTTATTGCACACAATGCAACTGACCCCACAGTCTAAGAGCCTGCCAGGAGTGCTGCTGCACACATGATAACAGACCCCACAGTGTAAAGTCCTCTTAGTGGAAAAGCTACATGCAATACAACAGCTTGAATATACCCCTGAAGAGCCAACACTCTGAAGGCCTGCCAGTAGATCTGCTGCACACAAGGCAACAGAACATTGGATTGTCTACTCTTTTGAAGACACCAGGGTCTGAATGTCTCCCAGGAGATCTGCTACAGCAGGGCAACAGCCCTACCAGAAGATATGCACCAACCCAGGGACACAGGAGAGAGACTCCAGAGAGAGGTATCCAGGCCAGATAACAACCAGATATAACCAGATGAAAAGAGGCAAGCAACTGGCGGCTATCATGTAGAAGAATGAGAATAGATCCATTCTTATCTCCTTGTACAAAGCTCAAGTCTAAGTGGATCAAAGACCTCCAC
>NW_018393581.1:8771-11089 GCF_900095145.1 Mus pahari | reverse complement strand
CCTGAAGGGGGCTGCAACCCTGTAGGTGGAACAACAATATGAACTAACCAGTACCCCCTGAGTTTGTGTCTCTAGCTGCATATGTAGCAGAAGATGGCCCAATTGGCCATCATTGGGAAGAGAGGCCCCTTGGTCTTGCAAACTTTGTATGTTCCAGCACAAGGCAAGGCCTGGGCCAAGTAGTGGGAGTGGGTGGGTAGGGGAGCAGGGGTGGGCGGGGGGGTATAGGGAACTTTTGGGATAGCATTTGAAATGTAAATAAAGAAAATAATAATTTTCTTAATAAAAAAAATGAAAAATAAAATAAAAAAAAAAACCTCCCATACAAAAAAAGTCCTGGGTCAGATGGCTTTAGTACAGAATTCTACTAGACCCTCAAAGAATACTTGATACCAATATTCCTCAAATTATTCCATAAAATAGAAATAGAAGGAACGCTACCTAACTTATTCTATGAAGACATAACTACTCTGATACCTAAACCACACAAGGACCCAACCAAAAAAGGGAACTTCAGACCAATATCCCTTCTGAATATTGATGCAAAAATATGCAATAAAATCCTTGCAAACCGAATCCAAGAACATATTAAAACCATCATTCACCACAATCAAGTAGGCTTCATCTGAGGGATGCGAGGTTGGTTCAATATACAACATTCCATTAAAATAATCCACTATATAAACAAACTCAAAGAAAAAAAAATCACATGTTCATCTCCTTAGATACTGAGAAAGCATTTGATAAGATAAAACACCCTTCATGCTAAAAGTATTGGAGAGGTCAGGAATTCAAGGTCCATATCTAAACATAGTAAAGGCAATTTACAGCAAACCAACAGTCAATATCAAATTAAATGGAGACGTACTTGAAGCAATCCCACAAAATTGAGCACAAGACAAGGATTCCCACTCTCCCCATATCTACTCAATATAGTACTCAAAGTGCTAACTAGAATAATAAGACAATCAAATGAAATCAAGGGTACACAAATTGGCAAAAAAGAAACAAAGGTATCACTATTTGCAGATTATATGTTAGTATGCATAAGTGACCCCAAAATTTCTACCAGAGAACTTCTACAGATTATAAACAACTTCAGCAACATGGCTGGATAAAAAATTAACAATGCTTAACAATAAAAAAAAAATTGGCTAGGAGAATCACCATCCCTGACCTCAAGCTATGCTACAGGTCAATAGTGATTAAAAAGTGCATGGTATTGGTACAGAGACATATATGCTGATCAGTGGAATAGAATTAAAGTCCCAGAAATAAAACCACATACTTACTGACAATTGATCTTTGACAAAGAAGCCAAAAATATACAAAGGAGAAAAGAAAGCATCTTCAATAAGTGGTGCTGGTCTAACTGGCTGGCTGTATTTAAAGAAATGAAAATAGACCCATACCCATCACCTTGCACAAAGCTTAAGTCCAAATGGATCAAGAACCTCAAAATAGAACCAAATACACTGAATCTAATGGAAGATAAAATGGGAAAGAACCTTGAACTTATTGGCACAGGGGAAAATTTCCTAAACAGAACTCCAATGGCTCATGCTCTAAGATCAGGAATTGATAAATGGGACCTCATGAAACTGGAAAGATTCTGTAAGGCAAAGGACATAGACAATAGGACAAATCAGCAAACTACAGATTGGGAAAACATCTTCAGTAACCCCACATCCAGCAGGGATATATATAAAGAACTCAAGAAGCGAACAGCCAAAAAACCAAACAACCCAATCAAAAAATGGGGTATAAAACTAAACCAAGAATTCACAACAAAGGAATCTGGAATGGCAGAGAAATACTTACAGACATGTTTGAAATTCTTAGTGATCAGGGAAATGCAAATCAAAATGATCTTGAGATTCCAACTTACACCAATCAGAATGGCTAAGGTCAAAACCTCAGATTACAGCACATATTGGTGAGGATGTGGAGATAGAGGAGCACTCCTCCATTGCTGGTGGGGTTGCAAACCAGTACAACCACTCTAGAAATCAGGGAATATACCCCAAAATGCCCCACTATGCCACAGGGGCACATGTTCCACTATGTCCATAGCAGGCTTGTTTGTAATTGCCAGAAACTGGAAATAACCCAGATGTCCCACAACAGAAGAATGGATACAGAAAATGTGGTTCATTTACACAATGGAATACTACTCCATTAATACTACTATTAAGAACAAGGACATTCTGACTTTTGTAGGAAAATGTATGGAATTAGAAAATATCATCCTAGCCGGGTGTGGTGGTGCACACCTTTAACCCCAGCACTTGGGAGGCAGAGGCAGGCAGATTTCTGAG
>NW_018393581.1:0-8672 GCF_900095145.1 Mus pahari | reverse complement strand
AGCAAGAAAGCAAGAAAGCAAGAAAGCAAGAAAGCAAGAAAGCAAGAAAGCAAGAAAGCAAGAAAGCAAGAAAGAAAGCAAGAAAGAAAGCAAGAAAGAAAGCAAGAAAGAAAGCAAGAAAGAAAGCAAGAAAGAAAGAAAGAAAGAAAGAAAGAAAGAAAGAAAGAAAGAAAGAAAGAAAGAAAAAGAAAGAAAGAAAGAAAATGTCATCCTGAGTGTGGTAAATCAGACCCAAAAAGACATGCATACTCACTAATAAGTGAATACTTGCCAAATCATAGTACAGTATGCCCAAGATACAGCCACAGAACTCAAAAGGTCAACGAGCTGAAGGGCCCAAGTGAGGACTCCCCAGACCCACTTGGGAGGGAGAAGAAAGCAATCCCAAATGGGAAGGGAGGGAGGGACCTGGGAGAGAAAGTGGTCAGAAGGTGGGGGAAGAGGGAACCTGATCTGGTACTGGGTATGGGAAAAGGACTGAAGCCCTGGGGGTAGGCAGAAAGAATGGAAACAGGCAACCTCAAGAGGTAGGAGGTTGGGGGGACCCTCCAGAATGCACCAGAGACCAAGGAGATGAGAGACTGTCAGGAATCAAAGGGAGGGATCTTAGATGAAATGCCCTACAGTAGGGGGAGGGAACTTATAGAGCCCACATCTAGCAGGAAGACGAAGTATCAAGTGAGGTAGGAGGTACCCATACCACAGTTAAAACTGTGACCCATAACTGTTCCCGTCTGGAAGAACTGTAGGGATGAAAATGGAGAGAAGCCTGAGGAAAAGAAGGTCCAGCAATGAGCCCAAAGTGAGGTCCAGCTAAAGGGGAGGTCCCAAGGCCTGACATTATTACTGAGGCTATGGAGCACTCACCAAAAGGGACCTATCATGACTGCCCTCTGAAAGACCCAACAAGCAGCAGAAAGAGTCAGATGTAGATGTTTGCACCTAACCAATGTACAGAAGCAGCTGACCCCTGTGGTTGAATTAGGGAAAAGCTGGAAGAAACTGAAGAGGGTGACCCTGTAGGAGGACCAGCAGTCTCAATTAACCTGGACCCCAGAGATCTCAGAAACACTGGACCACCAACCAGGCAGCATATGCCAGCTGATATGAGGCCCCCAACACAAATATATAGCATAGGACTGCTGGGTCTATGTAGATGCACCTAACTTGCAAGAGACTGGAAGCCCAGGGTGTTTAGAGGTCTGGATGGGTGGCAGGTAAGGGGTGGGGACATCCCCCTGGAGACAGGGTCATGGGGAAAAGTTATGTGATGTGGGCCATGAGGAAGGGAATAAAATCTGGAATGTAAAACAATAAATAAATCAATAAATGGTTAAATAAAATAAAAATAAAAATAAATAAAAGCAATATACAGCAAATCAACAACCAATATCAAATTAAGAATTAATTGAATTCAATTAATTGAAGAGATACTTGAAGCAATCTGACTTAAGGAATTTTCAGGATCATATATACTTGTGTATAAACTCTGACATTATTTCACTAGCTGTAGACAGAGCCCAGGAATGACTGCCTTCTCACCTCTCTCTCCATCCCTCTCGTATTTCTTTCCTATTTTCTTTTGTTATTTTTGGTAGAATGGAGTATTTAGCCAAGTAAGACAGTGTTCTAACAATGAGAAACATTCTATCCTGTTATAGAGGTAAAACATAATATCTTTTCTTAGACAATGCTGAAATAGGATCCTGAATCACACACATGAAACATAATCATTCTACCTTTGAGCAATAGCCTTAGATGACCTTGTGGTTTTATATAATCTCCAAGTTCTTTTAAATCTTAAATTGAGGCTGAATAACACTGTCCTGTCATAAAATGTCCAAGAAGGCACATTAAGAATTTGCTAAAAATGAATTAATACATTCATTGAAGAGATTTAGGTTGAAGAGATACCTAAACAACAAAGAGCACTTACTGCTGCTGCAAAAAACCAGAATTCAGTTCTTAGCATATACACAGTGGCTCACAAACATCTCTAATTTCAGTTTCCTAGGATACAACACCCTCTTCTTACTTTTTTGTGTACCAAGCACACAGGTGGTCCACATACTTATATTCTAGAAACCACTGATAAATAAATTAATTCATAAACTGTGATCAACCTTAGAATAAAATATTAGAAGAATGAGAGATGTTTCACATTTAATATCTCAGTAATTAATGTTGGCTTAAAGTTGAATACTGAGCTAATTGAATATCCACTATTTGTACTATTGGTAAAACCCCATAATGAAATCATTTGGGGGAATGCCTTACCTCGATCACAGAGGTGGATAAGAAGTTGCTCCTGTTATACACCCATCCATCCACACACAGCTCAGTGTCTGGCTCTGTCACACTGGAGAACGTACCATTCAACTGAAGATGCCACTGTGGTTGGACAAAATGACGACACTTCTCCAGTCTCAGGTTGGAGTCCAGGGGGATAGAGATCCTGAGGTCATCTTGGCTCAGGATCCTACTGTCATTATCAGAGGCAGTGTCACTGTCAAGGATGGGGACTTAGCAGCGATGACTAGGAATGGCTGCAGTAAAGTTCTCCATTGCAATATGAGGTGTCACAATGGCATTGAGGAGGAAATGAAAAATTATCTGAAAGATCTGGAATCGCCCTAGGCTTCCAGCTTGATTCAGGAGTTCCTGAAAGTTCATTGAAGCCGAATAACTATCTACAAAGAGGGACAAGTAATGCTTTACTATAGAAAACTATTAGTACAAAGCATTAAAAAATTATATTCACAAAGACACCCTAAATAGTGTTGATCCTGAGCTGTTGTTCATGTGTCCCTACTAACTTCTGCATTGCTGTCATAGAGAAATTACCCTTTAGTGAGCTAACAGATGTTTAAAATGTCCATGCCATTAGTAATGAACTTTTCTCTCTTTAGCTTCTTTTAAAGTCAAAAAGCTTGCTACTATTGTTTCTATTTCAGCAATTGAATTTTTAAACATTTAGTTTTAAAGGTATTTTGTTTACACAATGCCCCGTGGTCAAATATGGACATTGATCTGCAAAGCTCAGAAAACAAAAAAGTTAATCTGTAACACATTATGCACTGCAGAACATGCAATTTAAAAGGTTCCAAGGTGACCCATTTTATTTTTTTAATTTTATTATTATTATTATTTTCTTTATTTACATTTCAAATGCTATCCCGAAAGTTCCCTATTNCCCCCCCCCGCCCCTGCTCCCCTACCCACCCACTCCCACTACTTGGCCCAGGCCTTCCCTTGTGCTGGGTCATATAAAGTTTGCAAGACCAAGGGGCGTCTCTTCCCAGTGATGGCTGATTAGTCCATCTTCTGCTACATATGCAGCTAGAGACACGAGCTCAGGGGGTACTGGTTAGTTCATATTGTTGTTCCACCTACAGGGTTGCAGCCCCCTTCAGCTCCGGGTCCCCAATGGAGGAACTAGAGACCCATTTTATTTTTTATTCAATGCACTGTGTTTAATATTAAAGCTTGTTAAAAGAGTTAAGGAAAAGAATTAAAGTTAAATTAGTTAAGGTAAAACGCCATACATACGCTGTTTCAAATAAGAGTGTTCCTCCTAGACTCATTTGTTTGGATGCTTGGTTTTCAGTATATGGAAATTGTTGATGAAATTAAGAGGTGTGGCCTTGGTGAAGGACATTTGTCACTAGGACTAGGCTTAGAGATTTAAAATGTGCATGCCATTCCTATTTAGCTTTTCTCTCTCTTTGCCTCCACCTTGCATATAACAATATAAGCTTGTAACTATTACTTCAGTGTTTTGCCTGCCAGTATTGTTGCCAAGTTCTATTTATGAATGTGGACTCATGCCCTGACATTGTAAACAAGCCCTAAATTAAATATGTTGTTTTATAGGTTGTGTTTGTTCTGGTTTCTCTTCACAGGGATACAAAATTAACTATTAAAAAATGGTATCAAATGGTGTTGTATTTCTGTTATGGGCCTGGATATGAAGTTTTTGGAGAAATAAGGAAAATTTGGGTACTTTGGACTAGAAAGTGGTAGGTACAACATCATATCTTAGTATCTACTAATCTCCACTTAGTATTTGCTCATATTTAAATTTGGAAGACAACAGTGCTGACATCAATAAGGACTATGGAGGCTCAGTTTAAGAGGTTACAGAAGGGAATAATATTAGCAACTGGGATAGTGACCATTCTTGTGATATTTTGCATAGAATGTGCCTGCTTCCTGCCCTTGTCCTAGAAATCTGTCAGTGGCCAAATTCAAAGGATTGGGACTAATTTCATTGGCAGAGATTTTTAAGAGAGCCCAACATTGATTCTATTGCATGTCTGTTATGAAATATAATACAGTCAGGGGTACCTTTGTCAGGATCTACCAAGATGAACCTCTGAAAAACATTGAGCATGCAAAAGATCTGATACAAAAGAGTTTTATTGATGGAGGAGAGGGGAGTGAGAGCCTGGGGAAAGAATAAAGTTAGAAAAGTGGATGTGCATACAGGCAGACAGACAGCACTGAGAGATCATGAGGACAGAGAGAGAGGTCTATAGAGGGTCACACAGAGAGAACAGAGAGAGGAAATATAAAAAAATTAACTAGTATGGCTGATGGTAGTTTTTTCTGCAGCACACACCTGGTGCACCATGTGTACCTGGCATTCTTGTGGCAGGGGCAGGTGAACCAATTGCTGCTGCAAAATGAAATATGGTGGTGCCTTTGGGGCAAGAACCCCACTGTACAAGTTTTCGAAATCTAGGTCTGGGTTTATTTGCTTTTAAAAGGTACATTTCCTGTTATATAAATAAGTACTATAGGGAGCCATTTTGTTGCTTAAGCCTAACTGAGTTTCCTTGTGAACTGACAATCCAGTAGAAGAGGCCAGTAGAACTGCCTCTACCCTAACAATATTTATCAGTACCACACTTGCAAAATTCTAAATTGAAAAAGGAAGGAAACTACAGGATGTGCAGTTTGAGAATCACAAAAGCATCTACTATTGAAACCAACTCTTGTTCTCAAAGATATAAGGATAAGGATAAGCCTGATGAAAAATGGAATAGAGTGGTGCCTTTGGGGCATGAACCTCAACCTGCAAGTTTCCAAGTTGTAAAAATGTTTATATGTCTGGACCTATTTGGTTTTAACAGATACATTTCCTGTTATATAAATAAGTACTATAGGGAGCCATTTTGTTCCCTATGCCTAAGTGAGTCTCCTTATGAACTGACATTCCAGCCTTTCAGGGATAAAGGGTGATGTACAAACTTCCTTAGCTATTTACTACTGAAATTGTCAGGGCCAAGGAAGTTTGGATTGCTGGTCAAAGACTGCGAGGGGATTCAGGAAATCAAGCATTCATCTAAATCATTTGGTTCAATGATGCAGATGAAGGAATGTGGAGCAATCGCATCAATGGCACTAGTTCACCTCAGAAAATTCAGAGCTTGAAGCTATTTGAAGCATTTTGTACTCCACACAGATTCCTGGATAGAGTCTGTCAGCCAAGTGGAAAACTGCTGAAACAGATATTGCCTGGGTACAGAAGTTAAAGTTTAGAAACTTCAAGGAAAATGTTACATTTTGAGCTCTCAGATTCACAGTTTGGGGAGAGGAGTCCCAAGACCAGGGGAGAGAGAGAAAGATTAAATGCTCAGGAATGACAGATGGGAAGACTTAGGCTGTGTTTATCTGGAGTCCATTTGATCTGTGAGAGCTGATACCAGGACTCCCTAAAGATTACATGATTTTTTTTTTAACTTACAAAATAGACAATTCTTTTAGCTATATTAGCATTACCACTCTTTGGATTCCACTGAAATCCACATTGTAGAAAAAGCAGCTAACAGCTGTCTGTAAGAAAGCTAGATAGATTCATGCCATCAAGTTATTTTAAAAGCTATGCCTTTGGGTTATAAAGAAGGAACATAGCTTTTTCTGTACTGAAGGCTGAAGGCTGGAGAATATATATATATAATGTTTTCAGCCCAATGAGAAACACCTTTAAGTTCATGATTAAAACACTGCTGTTATTCTTCATTACATGGGATGGGATGGGACAGTTTGGTTGGTTGGTTGGTTGAAAAAAGAGAGACACTTGGGATGAGTTTAGCTTCCTTGTGCAGCAGGGAATCAGCCTCTCAAAGACTGAACCCTGAGCCCTTTTTGCAGAGTCTCTTTATTTTTATACAAAAGGCACCTTTAGCAAGTCAATTTCTGCATATCAGAACTTCTTATCTGGTCTAAGTTTTGCCCTAAAAGAACCATCACCTTAAACAAGTCTCATATTTCCTGGTTTGCCAGGCATGTCTCAAGACTAAGTTAAGCAAAGGCTGTGAGAATCCTTCAAAGAAATAGCTCCATAAAATCTCCATCTCATGGTGGATATGGAGTACCAAGATCTGAAACTATTACTAATGCTGTGATATGCTTACAGACAGGAGCCTATGGTTGTCCTCTGAAAGGTTCTACCAGCAGTTGACTGAGACAGACATAGATACTTACACCCAACCATTGGAATGAAGTTAGGGACCCCTATGGTTGAATTAGGGGAAGGAATAGAGAAGCTGGAAGGTAGGGCAACACCATAGAAAGACCATTATTTTCAACTAACCTGGACTCCTGGGAGCTCACAGAGCCTGAGCCACCAATCAGACAGCATACATGGCCTGGGGCAAGACCCCCAGCACATATAATTCAGAGGACTGCCTGGACTGGCCTCAGTGGGAGAAGATGCACCTAATCCTCAAGAGATTTGAGGCCCCAGGAAAGTGGGAATGCCTCTTGAGAGGGAGCACTCACTCAGAGGCAATGTGGAGAAGGAATGGAAGAGAGTGAAGGGAGCCCGAACTCATTGGACAGTCCCATGGTCTCCGGAGGACTCTCAACCCGAGAAGTGCCCTAGTTCGCTAGGATCTTAGGATCACTGGTGAGTGGAACACAACATCTGCTCCAACAGAGCCTCGGGAGCCTGGGGACAGCTGGAGCACAGACACATGAACCCCATCTGACCAGTGGCTCAGGTTCCTTCTGGTAGGCACTGGTCTACTTTGATTTTGAACTCAGCGGACAGCCCCATGGTCTACAGAGGAGGTACCACTTCAAGGTGCTCTAACATGCCCAGGAGCTTAGGATCCCAAGATCCCAGGATCCCAGGAGCTTGATAACACCAGGATCTCAGGGTCTCAGAGGAAGCTTGACTGCCAAGAACTTTGACAGACCTAGAATCTCAGCATCACGGGATCCCAGAATCACAGGATCAAAAAGAAAGCTGAACTCTGAAAAGTTCTGACTCAACTGGGATTACAAGAAGGGCAGGCTCCAATCAGGTATATCAAGGGCAGGTAGCAATTGAGATAATCAGATGGCAGGAGGCAAGCATAAAGAACAGAAGTAAAAGAAACCAAGGTTACTTGGCATCATCAGAACCCAACTCTCCCACCATAGCAAGTCCTGGATACACCATCACACCAGAAAAGCAAGATATGGATCTAAAGTCACTTCTCATGATGATGATGGAGGACTATAAGGCAGACACAAATAACTCCCTTAAAAAAATACAGGAGAACACATACATACAGGTGAAAGAACTGAACAAAACCATCCAGGATCTAAACATGGAAGTAGAAACAATAAAGAAATGACAAAGAGAGACAACTCTGGAAATAGAAAACCTAGGAAAGAAGTCAGGAGCCATAGATGCAAGTATAACAAACAGAATACAAGAGATATAAGAAAGAATCTCAGGTGCAGAAGATACCATAGAAAACATTGACACAAGAATGAAATAAAATGCCAAATGCAAAAAGATCCTAACCCAAAACATCCAGGAAACCCAAGACACAATGAGAAGACCAAACCTAAGGATAATAGGTATAGATGAGAATGAAGATTGTCAACTTAAAGGGCCAGCAAATATCTTCAACAAAATTACAGAAGAAAATTTCCCCAGCCTAAAGAAAGAGATGCCCATGAACATACAAGAAGCCCACAGAACTCCAAATAGACTGGACCAGAAAAAAATTCCTCCTGACACATAATAATCAAAACACCAAATGTAAAAAATAAAGAATATTAAAAGTAGTAAGGGTAAAAGGTCAAGTAAGATATGAAGGCAGACCTATCAGAATTACACCTAACTTCTCCCTAGAGACAATGAAAGCCAGAAGATTCTAGGCAGATGTCATACAGACCCTAAGAGAGCACAAATGCCAGCCCAGGTTACTATACCCAGCAAAACTATCAATTATCACACATGGAGAAACCAAGGTATTCCATGACAAAACGAAATACACACAATATCTTTCCAAAAATCCAGCCCTTCACAGGATAATAAAGGGAAAACTCCAATAAAAGGAAGGAAACTGTGCACTTAAAAAATCAAGAAAGTAATCTTTCAACAAACCTAAAAGAGGATAGCCACATGAACAAAATTCCAAATCTAACAACAAAAATAACAAGAAGCAGCAATGATTTTTTCCTTAATATCTCTTAATATCAATGGACTCAATTTCCCAATAAAAAGAGACTGAAATACTGGTTATGCAAACAGGAACCAACATTTTGCTGCTTACAGGAAACCAACCTCAGGGACAAAGACAGACACTACCTCAGAGTAAAAGGTTAGAAAACAATTTTCCGGCCGGGGAAAGGGTGGACTAGAGAAGAGTCACAGCTTCTGGGAAGGA
>NW_018393580.1:4562-5822 GCF_900095145.1 Mus pahari | reverse complement strand
GGCGATCACGCCGGTTCTCTCTCTCTTCTGCCTCTTTCTTTTCTCTCTCTTGCTTCTCTTCCTCTCTTTCTCTCTTATGATACACGTTCTCAGCTTCCTTTACTAAATCCTGCAAAGTATAGTCCTGGAGCCCCTCCAACCTCTGCAACTTCCTCTTGATATCTGAGGCAGACTGACCAATGAAAGCCATGGCTACAGCCGCTTGCTGTCCCTCCGAGGAGGGGTCAAACGGTGTATATCTCCTGTAGGCCTCCATCAGTCGCTCTAAGAAAACAGAGGGCGGCTCCATTGGTCCCTGAAGAACTTCTCTTACCTTGGCCAAATTGGTGGGTCGCCGAGCGGCCCCTTTGAGCCCCGCCACTAGAGTCCGGCGGTATACTGTGAGACGCTCCCTACCTTCCGCAGTGTTGAAGTCCCAGTTGGGACGGGCCAGGGGGAAGGCTTCATCTATAAGGTTGGAGAGATTAGTGGGGGTCCCATCCGGTCCGGGGACATTCTTTCTGGCTTCCAACAGGATCCTCTCTCTCTCCTCTGTGGTGAAGAGGACCTGCAGGAGTTGCTGGCAATCGTCCCAGGTGGGCTGATGGGAAAACATAAGGGACTCAAGAAGCCCGGTCAAGCCCGAGGGATTTTCTGAAAAGGAAGGGTGATTAGTCTTCCAATTGTATAGATCAGCTGAGGAGAAAGGCCAGTACTGCAAAGGGACAAGTTCATCGGGGCCCGGCAGGGGGCCACCAACATAGGCACGGAGGGGCAAGGCAACAGTGAAATCCCCTTCTGGGCTGCGGCCTCTCCGACTCCGCGTCCCTCTACCCCGTCTCTCTCAACAGATGCTGGGGCAGGGGGTGCGGATGGTTGCGGCAGAGGGTAAGGGGGAGGNTGTGACTCTGTCCACGAGAGGTCCTCGATCTCGGGGTAGATCTTCGGAGGTGCCGGAGGGCCCGCCGACGGTTGGGCCAGCTTAGGTTTGGTTTCTGCAACTGCCACCGTCACTCCAGACCCCATGGCCCAAGGCTTAACCCAAGGTGGGGGGATCTGGATCAGGTCCTGCCAGACGATGATATAGGGGATCTGGTCGGGATGTCCTCCTACTTCCTGAAAGATAAGTCGCTTAACAGCAAAAACAAGAGACAGGTTAAAGGTTCCCTCTGATGGCCACCCTACCTCAAAGGCTGGCCATTCGGATGAACAAAAAGTCTGCCAGGGTCCCTTCTTAACGTCTACTGAAAGATTGTGAGCTCTAGTCCTTACTTCAGTCCA
>NW_018393580.1:1686-3458 GCF_900095145.1 Mus pahari | reverse complement strand
TCACAGACCCCACTTCTTCTTTTGGGTAGCTAGGCGGCTTATTAATTTTTTTAACCCTTCAATATTAAACCTCAAAAATTTCATTCTGAATCACAGATGAATCACAATCACTTCTGAGGCTAGAGAGGCCCTCAAAATAGTCGACTGGTCTCCAATAGGTCTGCCTTTGCAAATTTGACCCTGCTCTAGGGCTCTGGGGGCTGGTTTTGCCACCAAAGGCTTCTCTGTTAGAGCTCTCTTTTATCTTCCTAACAGGATCCTCTATTGGATTTGTCTTTCTTACTCCCCAACACCCACAATAACACCATTTATATATGTTGCTTTTCTTACAGCTCTTAAAGTGCTGAAAATGACCCTTACAGTCCTTAACAAGATCTTCCCAAATGACAGTATTGCCACTTTCTCAGGACCTTCTGGCCTGGTGCTTAAGTGCCCACCCGCCAGTCCAGGTATTTTTAATAAATTATCAGGGAAGATTGGACAATCATTTTGTGCCCTTCCCTCTAGCCTTGAGTGAACTTATTCAAACCTTGTGCTTGCCACAGCCAGTTAGCGCACCTAGGGTGGAATCTTCTGACCTAGGAAAAGTCTATTGTTCTGCCACATCTGCTGCTTCCTCCAAGATGCCACTACCTGCTGAGAGGCTGAAACTGTTTTCCTGACAGGATCCTGACAAAGCAACAAGATCCTAGCTTAGTGGGGGATGGTTCCACCCCCGCCCACCCCACCCCCTTTATAAGCTCAGACTCATAAGTAAACATTGGGCCATGATCAGAGAACTTTGTCTTGGCACATTATTTCTCTTGCCTTCCTTCCCATCCAACCCCAGCTTTCCTTTCAGGGACCCAGTTAACCTGAACAAGTTACCTGAATGAGTGGCCTGAATACAGAAAGAACAACTGAGAGTACACTGTCTTGGTGGGGCCCCACAAAAAACAGAAGATGTATCCTGTATGGTAAGCAATAAAAAGAATTAATGTTAGCACTAAAAATTTCATCTTTTGAAGGCTATTGATTGCAAAGGTGCAAAAAGGATATAGGCTAGACTGAGTCAGTGTTGGCCCAGTTCTGATATCAGCTAGGGGTTGACAGTGGAAAATGGGTCTGGAAAAGTCTAAACAGGCATTTGTCCAAAGTCAAGAACTGCACCAGTCAGGAGGAATAGGGCTTTAAATAAAATAAAATAAAAAGTAAAAAAGAAAACACACACATACACACAAATGGAAGATGCTAAATATACAAATGACATGAGGGAGAGAGAGAGAGAGAGAGAGAGAGAGAGAGAGAGAGAGAGAGAATGAAAATGGGTTTCTCGGCTCTCTCAGAGACAGATGGAAATCTGGAGATGTCATGCTTTCTCCCTGGCCCCTACAGGGGACATCCTTAGTTCTAGTTATACCAAATTCTCTACCCTCTCTGTATTCTCTGTGTTTGGTGTACCAATCTGTCCACATGTCAATTCGTGTCTGTTTTTTGTTTCGTTGTCTGAATGACTGTTGTTCTATTGAAGAATAAAAATTTAAAAGGCATGACCTCTACATTCAAGGGCCTTGGTCCCCTGCAAGTGACCGCACCCAGAACCTACCTATAAAAGAAATTCTTAAAATAACCACAGAAAGTCCCAATGCCCTCTGTGGAATGTCCCAATGCCCCAGGTGTGTTGCTCANAGTAGTAAAGTGGAACATGACCTAACTGTTGCCCTCTGTGGAATGTCCCTGTGCTTTAAACATATTGTTTAATGTAACACCTGGTATAGTTTAACTGTTAACTG
>NW_018393580.1:0-1148 GCF_900095145.1 Mus pahari | reverse complement strand
GTCTGCGACCTGCCGATCAGTTTCAGTGTCTGGTCAACGAGGAGTCGACGTCAGTTTTGGTTTCTTTTTGCTCTTCTGTTCATGTCTACATTTGTTGTGTGTGTTGTAGAGCTCAAAATGGGACAGACTGTGTTTGTAGGTGGTTTTAAAGGTGTATGTTTGACCGCTGAGCTGGCGGGCAGAACAGGCAAGCAGCCCCATCCTCCTGTGGCAGCCACCTCCTCAGAGGCAGGACCTGGAGGGCTGCTACAAGGAAGCGCTGGCCAGGCGTGGTGGTGCACGCCTGTAGTCCCAGCTACTCGGGAGGCTGAGACAGGAGGATCGCTTGAGTCCAGGAGTTCTGAGCTGTAGTGCACTATGCCGATCAGGTGTCCCGCACTAAGTTCAGCATCAATGTAGTGACCTCCCGGGAGCAGGGGACCACCAAGTTGCCTGAGAAGGGGAAGCAGAGCTGCTCAGCTATGCTTGGAGCTGGCAAGAGCGCTGGGGTGGAAAGCGGCCGCCAGCAGCGGCAGAATGGCAGAAAGGTTGCTCCAAGCAGGCAGGTTTTCCGCTATGTCACCTCCTGAGTGCCCACACCACGTGCTCATGTGTGCAGCGGCCAGAGAGCGCAGCTGATTAACTTTGTTTTAAACTAACCACCCTCATTTCTTTCAGAAAAAAAAATCCTGCCAGCCTGACAAGTTTTTACAGGTTTCCCTTAAGGTTCCGCACGAGGCAAGTCCCTGGTTTTCGGCTATCGTAGTCTTTGTGTGTGTGTGCACGTTTGGTTTTCTCCCTGCATGTAACTAAGACGATGAGACAAACTGAGATGACCCCCAGGTTTGACTCTTAAGGCATCCAGTACCAAGAACAAGCAGGACTGGAAAAAGCACATCCGTGAGGTGATCCAGGAGAGGATGGTACACCTGTGTCTAGTGTGGCTGGAGACCCCTGGACGTTAAGAAACTGGTGACTGTTTTCATACAGAAATCTCTGTGCTTGTGATTATTGGATTCTTCAGGTAACAAGGAGTTCCTGTCTTGAAATTACAGCTAGAAAANTTGAAAATTGTGTTTAGTTTAAATAGGCAAATGGCAGTCATTTCCTTTTTGTTTCTGAAGGGTTTATGGGCTGTCTCTCCATCTCTTAATCTAGTCAGTAGAGGC